>NC_091950.1:68404606-68704606 GCF_031021105.1 Erythrolamprus reginae
GTGAGCTGGACAAGCAAGCCAGCCAAAACGTCCCTGTCATTCCTTGAGCGCGAACAGCTCAGAGCATGGATACAGCAAAGCTCCACAACAGCTAAGGGGGCAGAGAATCCCTGGGGCAGAAACAGCCGGTTGGGGGGTCGGCTCTTTCCCCCCAGGAGAAAGTGGGAGACCCCTCCGAAGCCCCCTGAGCTGTGGCCTCAGACCTCTGCCCAGGGGATTCCGGGAACGGCGAGTGCCTCCCCCAGCCTTGCCCAGAAAGAGCGCCCCCTCCTGAGGGGAAGAGCACAAAGGGGGGGTCATTAAAAATGGGGAGCCCCTCCCCCACTCTCCCAGCATTGAAGTATTTATAGACAGCACTGCAGATGGCAAAGAAAAGGGAATGGCGTGGAGAAGAGCCCGCTGTTGCAGCTTGAGAGGCTGAATCCTGGCTGTAAGTAATTGAAATAACCAAGATGCTGGAGTTAACACCACCACCCTCGCCCCCCCCCCTCACTTCATCAGCTCCTGCTTCTCTTTTGTGGAACAACTCTGGGATCAATTACACCCCAAACAAAAGCCCCTCACCACCCCCTTTCCCTGGGGGGGAGGAACCTTCCTGGGAACCTTCTGAAGATGATTAAATAATCCAGCGAAGTGGCAACAGGACGGACGGAGGTCTGGAGGGTTTGGCAGTGGCCAGCGGAGTGGGGAAGCTTGCCTGGTGGAGGCAACGCGGGCTTCCTTGGGCTTTTTCCTTGAAAGTGTTTCACTTCTCATGCAAAAAAAGCTTCTGCAAACTGAAGGAGCTTCTTGGGTGAGAAGTGAAACATTTTCCAAGAGTGAAAATCAAGAAAGAAGACCATCTGCCTTTGGGACAACCCTGACCTGGAGGACGGAGGCTCCAAAGGTTCCCAAGCCTTCCTCTGGGATTGATAATAATAACAACAACAGCAACAGGGTTGGAAGGGACCTTGGAGGTCTTCTGGTCCAATCCCCTGTTTGGGCAGGAAACTCTACACAACTTCAGACAGATGGTTGATCCAACATCTGCTTAAAAACCTCCAGTGTTGGGGCATTCACAACTTCTGGAGGCCAGCTGTTTCACGGATCAATCGTTCTGACTGTCAGGAAATTTCTCCTTAGTTCTAAGGTGCTTCTCTCTTTGTTTAGTGTCCACCCATTGCTTCTCGTTCTACCTTCAGGTGCTTTGGAGAATAGCTTGACTCCCTCTTCTTTGTGGCAACCTCTGAGATACTGGAAGGCTGCTCTCGTGTCACCCCTGGTCCTTCTTTTCATTCAACTAGCCAGGCCCAGTTCCAGATTGGGCCTCTCATACCCAGTATGGAACATACCCAATTCCAGTTCAGGCCTCTCGCACTGCTGGGTAAGTGACAGGCAACATTTGCAGGAGAACGTCATTAAGCAATAATTTTAAAGAACAAAAATAGTATTAATCAAATTTACAGCTGTTTTGTCGGGCTCTCTGGTACACTCCTCCCAAAAATTCACAGGTACAAATTTCAGACACAGACATGTTTGAAAATTCAAAACAATGTTCTTTATAATGAAATTTCACTTAAATTAAGCCCTCTTTTGGTATAGCAAAGAGCACTGGTCTCCAAACAAACTGGTAATTTGTACAAGTCCCTTATCAGTTCTGTGATACTTAGCTTGCAGCTGTGAGGCAATTCACAGTCCTTCTTCTTTCACAAAGTGAAACACACTTTGCTCTGCTTTAGTTTCAAAGCGGGGAAAAATCAGCACACAAAAGGTCAAAGTCAGTAAAGCAGTCATGAAACACAACGATCAGATAATCCTCCACAATGGCCAAACCTACAGGCTGCTATTTATAGCAGCCTCACTAATCACCAAGCCCCACCCAACCACAGGTGGCCTCATTTTCTTTGATAATAATCTCTCAGTTGTTGTTGCCTATGCATCGCTCTCCGCATGCGTGGCTGTATCATTAACTCTTGTTCTGAATCCAAGGAGGAGCTAGATAATTTATCTCCTTCTGAGCTGTCTGCCCCACTCTCCTCCTCCCTGTCACTCATGTCTTCTTGGTCAGAGGAGCCTTCATCAGCAAATTCCACGGGGGCAAAACAGGCCTGCAGCATGTGGATGTATCCCCCACATCCACAGTCCTTGGGGCAGGAGCTGGGCCAGAGCTAACCACAACAACAGCTGGGAGAGAGGATGTAAACAAGGAAAAATGCACACGAGGGTTTTAATGAGCTCGGCTTCTATTTATAAGCGGCACTGAGGAGGCAGGAGGAGCCGCTTCGCTCCCTCTCAGGTGTGAACGGCCACAAAGGGAAACAAATGCCCACCTCAGCGGGGGGAACACCTGCTCCTCTCCCAAAACTGGGCAGGCGCCAGGGAAAGCCACTGCCAATTCTCAGCGAGGGCACCACGCCGAGGCATCTGTTGAACTCCTGTGCAGCAGCTGGCATCCAAGGGAAGGGGCTGCCAAAGGGATTCTGACAAGTCCCGTCAGGCGTCGACGACACAGTCAGCTGGAGTGAGGTGCCCAGGGTGCCCGGGTCCAAGGGCAATGAAGGGGCCCACCTGTGCCTTTTTTCCTGGGCCCGCGAGCCCGACGGGGAGAAGACCAGGCAGCCTTGGGGCAGATGGGGCCTCTTCTCCGGAGCCCCACTGACTGCCAAAGATTCAAAGGGACAGACAACCTGGGCTGCGCTGACTCCCAATTGGTCTCTGGGAGCAATTCAAGGTCTGGGTCATTATCTTTAAAGCCCTACATCAGTGATGACGAACCATGCGCAAGTACCCACACACATCATTCAATGCCCCCGGATGGAAAAAATGTCCTCCCATGCCCCCCGGAGGCCCTCTAGAGGCCTGAAACAGCCCATTTCCTAAACTCTGGTGGGCCAGGTAAGCCTGTTTTTCGCCCTCCCCAGGCTCCAGAGGCAAGAATGGCTTTCTCCATCCCCCTGGAGACCCTCTAGAAGCCGAAAATGCCCTCTCAGAGCCTCTGGGTGAGCCAAAATTCAGCTGGCTGGCATGCACGGTGGAGCTGAGCTAAGGCAACGGCTCACGTGCCAGCAGATATGGCTCTGCCTGCCACCTATGGTACCCGTGCCATAGATTCGCCATCACTGCCGTACATGGCTTAGGGCCAGACTATCTTCGAGGCCGCCTTCTACCATATAGCTCCCAGCGACCAATAAGGGTCCACAGGGTTGGTTTTCTCTGAGGCCTGTCAGCTAAACAGTGTTGGCTGGCGGACCGTAAGAGAGGGCCTTCTCTGTGACCGCTCCAACTCTTTGGAACCAGCTAGTTCCAAAGCCAGTTGTTGCCACCGTTATGTTCATTTTTGCTTGACTCTGCCAGGCAGCGCAATCCGTTTGTTTTTACATATTTTTTTTCCTGACTTTTAAACATTTTAATAGTTTGTTTTACCCCCCCTGATTTATTCTGTTTTTTTCATGATTTCCCTGATAATTCCCTGATTCCCCTCTTTTCCAGGTTTGCTGGACACCCTGTTTTAAGTGTTGGTTTTTAAATTGTTTTAAGGCGACTTAATATTACATGGTGTGTTTTGTTTTTAGGTTGCGAGCCACCCAGTGTCCTTTGGGAGTTGGGCGGCATATAAATCCGAATAAATCAAATAAATAACATTCTTTCCATTTCCCTGGTCTGATTCTCTCCAGGGTGGGAGGCCAAATGTCGCAACCTTTTTAGGGGCATTGGCAGCGCTGCTTGTTCTCCTGATGTGTTTTTAAAGTTCCACTGCAGCTCTTGAGCAAGGCAGGGAGTGCCGGACCCTCGGTGGGTGCAGCAGAAGTCCCTTCTGAAGCAGCATTGAGCAGCTCCCGAAAGCAACGGGGCCCAAAGGTTAAGGGGCAGAGTTTGGTTTCTCTCTCAAGAGAGCGATGCTGGCAGCCCTTCACGCTGGGCTGCGTTTGGAAAGAAAGGCGCATTTTAAAGCCCCTGTCAAACAAGTTAAATAACTCGACTTTCTTATTTATTATTTATTTTTATTTTATTTATTAGATTTGTATGCCGTCCCTCTCCGAAGACTCGGGGCGGCTAACAACAATAAAAAAGACAATGTAACAAATCTAATATTAAAAAATAATCTAAAAACCCCAATTTAAAAGACCAATCATACAAACAAGCATACCATGTATAAATTCTATAAGCCTAGGGGGAAGGGGAAAAAATTTCAGTTCCCCCATGCCTGACGACAGAGGTGGGTTTTAAGGAGCTTGCGAAAGGCAAGGAGGGTGGGGGCAACTCTGATATCTAGGGGGAGCTGGTTCCAGAGGGTCGGGGCCGCCACAGAGACGGCTCTTCTCCTGGGTCCCGCCAAATGACATTGTTTAGTTGACGGGACCCGGAGAAGGCCAACTCTGTGGGACCTAACTGGTCGCTGGGATTCGTGCGGCAGAAGGCGGTCCCGGAGATATTCTGGTCCGATGCCATGAAGGGCTTTATAGGTCATAACCAACACTTTGAATTGTGACCGGAAATTGATCGGCAACCAATGCAGACTGCGGAGTGTTGGTGTAACATGGGCATGCCTTGGGAAGCCCATGATTGCTCTCGCAGCTGCATTCTGCACGATCTGAAGTTTCGGAACACTCTTCAAAGGTAGCCCCATGTAGAGAGCATTACAGTAGTCGAACCTCGAGGTGATGAGGGCATGAGTGACTGTGAGCAATGAGTCCCGGTCCAGATAGGGCCGCAACTGGTGCACCAGGCGAACCTGGGCAAACGCCCCCCTTGCCACAGCTGAAAGATGTTTCTCTAATGTGAGCTTTTTTATTTCTCAAAAAATAATTGAATATACAAACATAGTCAGAGCAAACCAGGATTAATGACAAATTTTGCATATTGTTCCTTGTGCAAATGTCTCCAAAAGTAAAATATAGGCACAGAATCCAGCAATAAGATTATCTTGTATTTTATCTCATCAACTTGTAATAAAATCTGATTTGATAAATAATATAGCTGGCTATTACTGAAGAAATGAAATCTGAATTTTCTTTTATTTTGAAGTAATTTAAATCTATGTATGGTGCAAAAGAGTTATTTAAAAAGTTTCCTTTTAAGGAAGCCGGATAGAAAAATAACAAGAAGTTGGTGAAAGCCAAGCTTCCTGCTTAAATCCATTTGACATTTTGTTAGTGAAACAGCTTAACAGAATAACAACAGTTGGAAAGGACCTTGGAGCTCTAGTTCAGCCTCCTGCTCAAGCAGGAAATCCTATACCATTGGTTGTCCAATATCTTCTTCAAAATCTCTAGTGTTGTTCCATTGGTTAATGGTTCTGTCAAGAAAGTTCTATGTGGTTCTTTCCTTGATTACTTTCCATCCATTTCTTCTTGTTCTACCTTCAGATGCTTTGGAAAACAAGTTGACGCCATTGCTTCTTTGTGATAGCCTCTTAGATCCTGGAACTCCACTATCATGTCACGTTTTATTCCTTCTTTACATCAAACTAGATCTACCCCAATTCCTGCAACC
Organism: Erythrolamprus reginae; assembly: GCF_031021105.1. NCBI lineage: Eukaryota > Metazoa > Chordata > Lepidosauria > Squamata > Dipsadidae > Erythrolamprus > Erythrolamprus reginae. The sequence continues at coordinate 68,410,079 of NC_091950.1, forward strand.
ATTCTTCATATGCTTCAGCTTCCAACAAAATTAGCAGCATGGGCAACAATTATTTTTCACATCATATACTGAATTTTAAACATTCTATCTATTATTGCAAAATGAAGCTTTCCAGTTTCCTTGATATTTTAAGTTAACACCAAATCATTGAAAATTTCAAGCTCAGATAAAACTAGCAATTCAATTTTGGGGAATCACATAGTATACTTTGCTAAAAGTGTGTTACGCAAAATCGATATTTTCCAAACAAAGCATTTATCTTTTCAGCAAATACATTTGCCTTTGCAAGCAACTTAAGTTCTATATATTTTATTATGGAATGTTGCCTGAAAACAGCTAATATGCTTATAAATATATTTATTCCATTAGTTTGCTCATTGTTCTGGTTGACCTTTTCCCAAATATTTTAATCATTCGTTAGCAGAGCTAAACAAATGCCCATTTCCAAATAATTATCTGTTTCCTTTCATGGATCTTAAAGTAGAGTTGAAAATAGAGTTGAAAATCAGGTACTACAATTATGCTATAAAAAACAATCCACCCCCCCTTTTTAACAGCAATTTTTATAGATTAAAATGAGGAAGACTAACCTTATGCAATGGGAAACAAAACTGGCTTGAAAGCTTTTCCCAGCTAATGTAAACAGCAGTAGGTAATACAATGAAATAGCTCTTACGCTTCTCCGGCTATCATTCTAATATTTAAAATATAAATTTTCTAGAACATGGTGTGTTTTGTTGTGGTATTCAGCACAGAAATGGGAATCATTTATCTCTGGCAGCTCGTACAAGAAGTAACTGATCTTGGATGCCATCAAAGAGTCAAAAGTATAGCCATGATTTATAAGAACTTCATAATTTCTTCCAATCTTTAATAGGCCTTTTTGCAGGGCCCTTCTTCTATGTTCTAAGAAACAGACAAAAATTCCACTGCAAAATATGCAAGGAACCTCAGGGAACCATTTTTACAGAACGCAAAATTTCAAGATGATAAAAACAAAACCACTTTTTGTCTGTCCACTGGTAGGTGCTTTGACCTGTAATATAAAGGAGTTAATGATCATTTAAAATTAATGGATTTCTCACTGGTTTTATAGTGAAATTGTTTCTCAATAGCATAAAACTGAGAAAAACCACAAGAAATTTAAGTATGATTACACCAATCGTAGATGTCATCTTGTCCATTTACTAGCAACGCTTTTTTTGATGTGGTGGTGGTGGTCTATTCTTAATGTTCTTGCACTTGGGAATATGTCTCTCAGCCACCTTTGGTGCAAACTGACGAGTACAATAGGGACACAATTTGTAGTCTGGGTTTTCCATAACTGGTGCTGGGGGAAGATCCGAGGCCTTCCCCCCTTTGGAGATGATGTGCTGCACTTCACGAGCCCTGCGCAAAGTCTTGATGAAAGAGTCATGCTTCTGTCTCCAATTGCTTTGTTTAGATGTAGCATTGCTTTGCTTGGGAGTCTCAGGATTTTGGCTGGAAGTGTTTTTCTGCAGCAAGAAGGGGAAGTGGGAAAAATAATTTAAAATAGTTAAAACAACTTTGTTAGCTCATAATGCCCTCATTCCTGTAACTAATTATTTTATGGCAGCACCAATAGCATTTAAGCTTATATAGCAATAGCATAGCAATTTAGGCCTATGTAAAGCTCAGTAATGATTTACAGCACTTTCTGTGCTCTTTACAATGTAAAAGTATTATTTACATATTGACCCCAACAATCTGGGTCCTCTTTCTTCTGACCCCGAAGGATGAAAAGCTGAGTCAACCTTGAACTGTAGGTTTTGGGCAGTTAGCCTGTAGTACTGCACCTTAACCATTGTGCCACCAGGGTTGTCTATAAAAGTTATTTATATTTCTAATGCCATACATTTTGATTTTTAAAAAATTAGATAACTAGGACTATAAAATTTATGTAAAGGGCAAACTTTATTAGTTTTTAAAGTCATTTCCTCTTCATTCCTGGGTCATTTCAAGCTGATAATATATCAGTCTTAATCTATGCCATTATTAAATATCTCGATACTGTAATTGAATTGTGAATAAAACTTACTGCACTAGAATGTTATGAATTGGTTAGATAGTGTGAAGAAGATAATTTCTGATCCTACTACATTATTTTCCTTCATCATCCTAAATATGATTTCTTCATTTTGTGGTTTTCCCTAAAACCAATTGTCATTCTGTCTTGTTGCCATGACTTTTGAGCATTCATTACAGATTCTGTAATATAACAATTTTAACCATTTGTTTTCACATGCTCATTGTTTCCTAGTTCACAAATAATAAAGATTTTTAAAAAGTTAAACTTGTCCTAGCATGTTAAATAAATATTAATGGAGATTTTGCCTTAGTTTTTGGTGTCTTCCGAACATCATTTTCAGCAGTCATATTTATTACTGCATTTAAATGATAGAAATTAAAAATTAATTATGGACCAAGATATTAAGAAAGAGGTCTGATTTAAAGAAAGGTCAGAAGAAAAAGACCAAATGGTATCTTAGCCAGATACTGCTCAGCGAGCTTAAGGCTGGAAAACATAAGAATTAGAAATGCATTAAGAACCCCCATATAAACCACAGAAGCAGGATGCATTTAATAAATTAGTATGCACATCACCTGTGAAATAAAGGAGCCCTTCAAGAGATGATATGTCTCCAATTCAGTGCCTTTTGCTCTAGCCTTGCTTGAATCAAACACTTTTCTTTTGGATCCATGATTTTTTCTGCAAATATTCATATGTTTCTCCAATCTGGAGCAGTAAAGTCTCCGTCCACAAAAATTACATTCTCCCCAATCTTCTATATCATTCTGGACTTCTATATTTGATGGTTCTACTGTCACTGATTCTGAATGACTTACTGGAGTTCCTGTTGAAGAAAAAGACTCCTTGTGTACAGATACTGGTTCTTGGCTGTGAGTCGAAGAAATATTGGAGACGTTATCTCTAATTTTATTGTTGCTAGCTATCAATCGTTGCTTTTTGAGCCTTTCCATATGATGTGTCTGTGGAAGCAGGGCAGTCCCAATTGAAGCTATCACAGTCTCAGGAACAAGCATTTTTTTATCATCATCATTATGTTGTGCGGTAGATTTGGAATCACAATCTTGAAAAATAGCTGTCATTCTTTTCTCAGGCATCCATAATGCTCCTTGCTCTATTTTTGCTTCTGCTTTAGTCTGCTGTCTTTTCCACTGGATTTTACGGAGCTCTTCTTCTGTTTTCCTTAGCTTCTCCCTAAGGAGAGCCTCCTTTCGCTGGATTTCCTCCTCCAAACTTCGTCCAGCAGCTTCCAGTTTTTGAATATAGCCTGACTCTGCTCTTTGTGAAAGAGAAGTTGTTCTATTAGATTGTTGTACCAAAAAAGGAGAGTGCACCCCTACAGGCTGAGCCTTCACCGCATGGGACACTTTGGTTTTCTCCGAGCTAATCTCACAGGAAGGAATCTCTGTTGCTGGTGCATTTCCCACTTGCCAAGAACTTGGTAAAGGACCATTCCCAGATTTTGGGTGAAAAACCGGCTTAAGTGGATAAGCTCTGTCAACACCTTCTTTCCGCTTCATTCTCCAGTGGGAAGCCACAGTGCTGGCCTGACCTTTAAAACACCAGTTATGGGGGCCAGCAGAATAAAAGCCTGCTTTGTCTAAGCCCAATGGATTACTTTCTGCAGGCTGAGTACAGGAAGAACTCCGCTCTTTGAGAACATGAAGATCTTTCAATTTCTTATCTTTAGAACACACAAGTTGTTGCTGGATGTTATTCCTCAGATGTTCTAATTGGGACTGTTCTTTAAGAACTTCAGGATGACATCTTTCCTGGCTTGTTGCAGGAAGACTGGAATTGGATGCTATTGGATCCATATGCAAACACACAGCCAGCTGCAACTGAGCCATTCAGCATTTCCACTAAATCTAAGGAAATGCAAAAAGTTATTTATTTATTTATTTTATTTAATTTTTATTTTTTAATTTATTTTTATTTTTATTTTTTTATTTATTAAATTTGTATGCCGCCGCTCTCCGTAGACTCAGGGCGGCATACAAATCTAATAAATAAATAAATAAATAATATATATATATACATGCTAGAGTTATATACATGCTAGAATTCCTGCTCTCATTCTAGAATTCTATTCCTTTATTATGATTGAGAAAATATGATCTGATTGCAAGTAACTTAAAATGAATGCTGACCTCCAACAAAATCAATGTAGGATTTCAGCCATGATCAGTGAAAAGAAGTGTGCGAATCAAATAATGTATTTTAGCAGTACTGCATTGCTTTTAATATAATTCCACAATATTTGAATGTGGAAACCATAAAAACCAATCACATCCATACCTATCTTATTCTGGATAATTATTAGATTTCTCACAATACAACTACATTTGTACTATGTACTATGCACACCTTAAAAGTCTTGCTATTTATTTATTTATTTATTTATTTATTTATTTATTTATTTATTAGATTTATTTATTTATTAGATTTGTATGCCGCCCTTCTCCGTAGACTCATGCCAGATCTATTATGCAGGATTTAATCTTGGTGAAAGTGTTTGCATGGTTCATAGAGGAAAAGGATGCACTCACATTTTCTAGCGCTGTCCAATTGGCTACTCCATGATGCAACAAATTGGATTAGTCAGTGAGGAGATGCAATGGGCTTGGTCTATATGAATTCCTTTTGCTAACTCTGTGTGTATCATTAGTCTATAAGTGCTGATCCAAAGGTACTTTTTCAAAAGGAAAATTGATTTTTTTTTGTTTTTCTTTAAAGGAAAAACAAAGAAACTCCAGGTGCTTTTTAAACAAATATCTTTGGGACAACTGTGACCTGGATGACTGAGAATTTCCATTGATTTATCAGTGCTGAATTAATGCTGCTGTACCTTCGTGGTTGGGACAATGTGAAGATAATACTATTAGTGTACCATCTTCCCTATTGCTTCTCTTCCTGTGGATGACTTCAGTGCAATCTTAGAATATCCTTATTTCCATATCCATGGGATTTCAATGTCCATGCTGAAATTGCTCAATAATAAACACCTCAATATTTAATAACTCCCTTGAGTCTGTTCCAATAGTGCAATAGCACTGCTATAAGACCTCAGAGTGCCTTACAGCCCTCTCTAAATAGTTTATAAAGTCAGCATATTGCCCCCAACAATCTGGGTCCCTATTTTATCAATATCAGAAGGCTGGTGGTGAGGATAAACCCCTGACAGTCAACAGAATTAGCCTGCAATATTGCATTCTGACCACTATCCCATTAGTGCTCTTAATCTGAAAATTAAAAGTCTTTCTATTATGTAAGTCATGGAGACATCATTACCTACTCAATTTCAAACTGTTGGTTAATATAAACCGGCAAGAAGGAAGACCAGTTAAAATGACTAAGGATTATAGTCCAATGGTTTCCTGCCTGTACTTGGAGGAATTTTCTGCTTTGTCTGTAGCTATAACGCTGATAAACTGGATAATCTGCAGACTATGGAAATAGTTTTAGTGGTTAGGATGATAACCCTTGAAGAGACAAATGACCCTTAAGGTTACTATGGAGCTGAGAAAAATGAAATGCATGGAAGAAACGAGAGCTGGAAGGCAAATATCTTACACTGAGATCAGGCTGAGATTTTTCATAAGGTCTCCTGCACAACACTGGAAGAAAAAAAGATGCTCACTTTGAAGTCTCCATGGGTCAAAAAAAAATCAATATGGTGATCACAATGGTGTGACTGAAGCGCCATCTATTAAATGTGGAATGTGTACATAAAAATGAACTAATTTAATAATAATATTATGATTACATTATGACATTTTTGATCACAGAATCTCCATTTGCCTTCACTGCATTTCAAAATAATAAGTCAACATATATATTCTGTACTCTGCAACACCTTCACTGCCAGGACTTTGCAGTACAGGGTAAAAGACTTTACATAATTATTTTGCATATCAGATCTATCTCAACTTGGAATATTGGGTATATCATTAAGATATAATCCTGACAATTTTTCCCTCTGATTTTGTAATTTTCAATTTGTAGATCTCTATAATGTGAACAGGTTGTACAGAGCTAGGCCTAACACCTGATTAATTGATCCTTGCCCTACCTGATTAAATCAACCATACCTGGTCTCCTATTTCAGCAATGCTTCCTTGCAGATGGGATATTATTTGCTGTCTAAAGGTGGCAGACGCAGTGATGGGCTAAGAGTCGGAGCACTAAATTACATTCGCCGCCACAGCTCGTAAGTTCTTACGGGACCAGCACGATATTGCTGCTGCACCTGTGGAGGTAGCAAAATTGCACCTGTGTTTCGACGAGGTTTTACTTGCGGCTCCGTGCGCGATTTTGCTACCTCCACAGGTGCAGCAGCAAAATCGAGCTGGTTCCACAAGAACTTACGAGTTGCAGCAGCGAGCACAATTTAGCGTTCCGGCTCACAGCCCACCACTGGGCAGATGTAAGGTCTCAGTTACAAAAAAAAGTCCATTGATTATGGATGTTTATGTGATTATAGACCAATAACAAATTCACACAATGCCTTTCCGTTCATTTAGCAGCGATGTGATGCAAACCTTACTTTGGTGAACCAAGCTAAAAAAAAATAAATGTGTGTATGAAGACTGGCTAGATTTCAATAGTTATGTATCTAAACAAAGGTATCCTTCTAGATCAGGGGTCTCCAACCTTGGGCACTTTAAGACTTGTGGACTTCAACTCCCAGAATTCCTCAGCCAGCAAAGTTAAACTGGCTGAGGAATTCTGGGAGTTGAAGTCCACAAGTCTTAAAGTGCCCAAGGTTGGAGACCCCTGATCTAGATTGTCAGGTTTTGAGGTTAGATTTGTGAACTGAAGGGTTCACTAATAAGAGGACTTAAGAGGGAATGTCCCCCCCCAAAAAAGGCGCTACAAGCTTACACAGCATTAAACCGTTCTTATTACTAATTATTTGACTTGTTTACTGTATGTACCATTTATTATTGTAAGCCGCCCTGAGTCCCATTGGGAATTTTATTTATTTATTTTGTCCAATACACAATACATATAGAAGAGAATAGACATGAGGTAATATATATAAAGAAAAATATAAAATAGAGAAGATATATGAAAGGAAGAAAATATATATGATATATGAGATAAAGGAAAGACAATTGGACAGGGGATGAAAGGCACACTATGGCACTTAAGTACTGAACAGCATAGAAGTCAAATAAATTAAATTAAATTAAACTAGCACTCCTCTTCCATTAATGTAACGGGACCCCCATCTACCGGTTTGAAATTTGACAAAACTCGGGGAAAGGGAGGATATTATGGACGGAGGCGCCGTCGCCGCCACGACTTCAATTCGCCCACCTACCAAAGTAGCCTCGCCCGCCGGCTCCAGACACACAACCGCCGCACACGCGACGCTGCGCCCGCCTGCCTGGTTTTTGTTTTGTTTTTTCCCTCTTTAACTGCGCCCCTCAGACCTTCGGACGGCGGTTTGCTGGCGTCGCGTAGCAACCGCAGCGCGCGCCCGCTTACATCCGATCCCACCTCAGCGATTTCCGGTGGGTGAGAAATCCTCCAGGAACCGTCCCGGCTTTTCGGGATTAACGCGTCCACGTTAATTATAGCCCAAGCGGCCCCCCCGTTTTAGCCCTAAAAAGCAGCGGCGCTCTCGACTATTTAAGCCGTCGAATTAATTGCCCTTCGGCTCCGCCGCCCGCACCGAAACCTGTCTCGTTCGTGGTGCGTTCGTCGTTAGCGGCCGTTGGTTGCGCCGCTCGCGCGCACAAAAACCTTCGTGCGTCGCCCGGGCGAAACCTGACCCGGCAGGTCTCAGGCGCTTCTGTCTTCTATTATCAGGGGGTCTCCAACCTTGGCAACTTTTAAGACTCGTGGACTTCAACTCCCAGAATTCCTCAGCCAGCAAAGGAAGCTCTGGGAGTTGAAGTCCACAAGTCTTAAAGTTGCCAAGGTTGGAGACCCGCCAGTTTCTATACCCAACGGGATGAAAAATAAGGGAGGGGCCTATCGGAGCGATTGCCGTCCGTGGGACGTAAGGGAGGGAAGCGAGAGCCGGGTTAATTTAAGACTAGAGTTATCCCACTCGGGCGCCGGGGAGCGGGTCGCTTCGACAATGCAGACGTTGGAGGCTGCCCGAGGGACGGTCTCCCTGCGGGAATGGCACCTGCCTCTCTCTTTCTGCCTGATTGCTCTTTTGTTTTCAGTGCAGGCACCCTTGACCATGGCTGAGGGAAGCGGCCTTGCATCGGTGGACTATGAGGTCTTTGGGAAGGTGCAAGGGGTGTTTTTCCGCAAGCATACCCAGGTGAGTGGGCTTAGTCTGCAGTTCGCCTGAGGTAATAACACGGTAATACAGTACTATGGTACTGGCAATTTTTTTAGTCACTTCTCACCACCACCACCCTTGGTTCCAAACTGCACTTGGTTCCAAACTGGTGGACATGATTCTGGAGATGGTTGGTAAATTAGAAGGTTCTACTTCTATCTGGTTTAATGTTTTGATTTTTAATGTTGAACGTTGTTGTTACTTTATACTTTGTGTTTTTATATTGTAAGCTGCCAAGATTCGCTTGACAGTGAAATAAACAAATTATGTGTGTGTGTGTGTGTGTTTTCGTAGATTTTCACAGGTATAGGTATGTATTTGGTGTGTTTGGGTTTTTTCCCATGTATCAAGAGTGTTTTTGCAATGTTTTGACAAGATTGCACTCGTCATCTTCAGGCATGCCCTGGGCTTTGCACCGTTGTGAACAAAGAATAAATAAAATATATTTATTAAATATAATAAATACATATAATTATGAGAACTTTGGAGGCTTTGCAGAGCCATCGGTATCATTTAGGGCTGCATCAGGATTGTGTTTGATCGGGCTGGCGGTGGGTGTCCAGCTCAATGTCACTTGTGTCAGGGACGCCGGTGGCGGCCCAAACACTCTACCCAAAAAACTGACTCCTGAGCTCTGTTTTCCACTGCGATGGCTTCCTGCAACCCTCTGCCAATGAACATGGAGCTTGGAAGAACTGCACAGAATCCTCCCTAGCTTTGTTTTTGATGGCACAGGCACTGCAGGCCAGTCCTTCACTGTTTCCAAGGCAGTCCTACAGGCCAGATCTAAGCACCCTGTAGGCTGAATCTGGGTCCTGGGCCTTGAGTTTGATGCCCCTGGCTTAGGCAGATAGATACAGGTAGCCCATGATTTAAGACCACAATTGGGATTCATGTCTGTTACAAAGCAAAGTGGTTGTTAAATGAGTTGTACCCCAATTTTACAATCTTGTTTTTACCAATGTTATTAAGTGAATCATTGCAGTTGTTAAATGAATCAGACACTTTTTAACTGAATCTGGCTTCCTCTAGTGACTTTAGTTGTCACTCCGCCAGAGCTGCAAATGCTGCAACAATAGTGCCCATACGTGTCTGTCAAAGATGTGGCAGAACATTTCATGCCCGTATATTATAGTCCCTACCAGCCACCTGCAGACACTTTGTGGACAGCCAACAACTTGTTAGATGTCAAAGTCTTCTTTGAACATTTATTTTATTTATTTATTTATTTATTAGATTTGTATGCCGCCCCTCTCTGGAGACTCAGAGCGGAACATGATGGACAAGCATCATGATTGTTAAAAGCTGGAAGGAAAAATCATAAATGGTGATCACATGATCCCAGGATGTTGCATACATGCTGGTTGCCAAGCACACAAATTTTGACCACATGGCTATGGGGATTGTGCAATGGACATCACTGCAAGGACTAGTCATAAATCAATGCTTTTCAATGCCATTCTTAGTTGCAGCATTGTTAAATGAATGGTTATAAGTTGAGGACTACGCAAAGTCCTAACCTGAATTAAGTTATATTGAAGTCAGTAGAATGGATACATGTAAGCTGTATTTACCTTTATTATTATAAGATGCCATTGTCTTTTATGTTAGCTCTTTTTAATAACAAATAATACATTTCCAATTAGTCTTGATTTATCTTTGCATGGCATAGGAGAAGCTTGGATTATATAGTACGGTAATTTAGTTGAGTTATAATAATTTTCCACAGAGGAATTCTAAAGGTTTTTATATAATTCAGATTAATCATATTGGTTTATGTGTGGTTTTTTAAAATATCTGTATGTGTATTGTTATTTTTAGGCACAAGGAAAAAAGTTGGGTCTAGTCGGCTGGGTCCAAAATACTAATTATGGCACTGTGCAAGGACAAATCCAAGGCCCTCTTGTCAAAGTCCGACAACTTCAGGAATGGCTTCAGAAAACTGGAAGTCCCAAATCTCACATCGACAGAGCTGAATTCCACAATGAAAAGAAAATTGCTCATTTAGAGCATAGTGACTTTTGTATAATCAAATAAGAGGCTTAGGAATAGACAGCACTGGATTTATAAAGTCAAACATGGACTTGTCGAGAAGAAAGTCATTCAATTAGTTTTCATTTTATTTGACTTGGTTAAATTGATTCTGTTGTAATTATTTATTATATGAAGCTTCATTAAATGTTTTAAGATAAACATTTCCTGAATTGAGTGATGTCCCAATATTCTGACCGTTAATACATGTTTGCTGCATCATATCCAGCGCTATGTATAAAAATGAAATGTACATGTTGAAAGATTGTAAGTATATAGAATATAAATTACAAAATTTTATTGCAAACTTACTAATTTTTTGTTTTATAGAGTTTTTGAAGGTTCATAAATTGTAAAATAACTTGATATGGAGGGTAACTATACATTAAGAATATAAATGACTTTTTCTGATCACAATTTACACTCTACTATGCAAAGTATAAAAATATTTTTATTGTTCTTCATTTCGGTATAATCTAGTTACAAACCATATTATAACTATGAAGATGAACCGATGTGAAGATAATAGCCATATTTGGGGGCGGGGGTTGTCAGGGCTATGGTGTTCATACAACTCCTATGCACTAATTGAAAAACTGATTCTTTTTAACTGATAACTTCACTATACACCAGACCTGGGCAAAGTGCGGCTCGGGGGCCGGATGCGGCCCACCCGCTGTCTGTGACCGACCCGCAGAAGTAGGAAGGAAGGAAGGAAGGAAGGAAGGAAGGAAGGAAGGAAGGAAGGAAGGAAGGAGAAATGGAGGGAGGGAGGAAGGAAGGAAAAATTCTCTTTCCGTGCCCTTTTGCAAAAGTCCAATAAATGCTCATTTTTTAATTGTTCATTGGTTTCATTGGCCTTTCCAAGAAATTTAAAGCAACCCCCCCCACCTCTCAGGGGGGAAAAAGGAAAGAGGAGGAAGAAAAGGAATCCAAAGCTACTTTCAGGCAAAGCCTCCACTATGTTTTCTCAACTGACAATGTAGGTCAGTTGAAGAGGGGCACCTGAAAGTAATATAATATAATATAAAATTATAATTTATAATTATAATATAATTAACTCAGTTCTACCCAATAATATACAGTACTGGGTAGAACTGAGTTAATTATATTAATCCGGCCCTCTAAAACCAACCCAATTTCTCATGCGGCTCCATGGCAAAATTAATTGCCCACCCCTGTTATACACAATGAATGCATCGGTTGCATGTGCATCCGTCAGTGTGAGATTCGGCTTCTGTGCATGCGCAGCAAGCCAAATTGCGCGCAAGGATGAGATTTTGGCTATTTTCACCAATATTTTTGCTTCTGCTCATGCATAGAAGCAAAAAAATGGTAAAAATAGCCAAAATCTGGCTCTCACACACGTCCTTGCATGAGATTTGGCTTGCTGCATAGAAGCCAAATCTGGTGCGGGCGCACACAGGCACACAGCTGAGTATGCATCTGGGATTTTCCTACTGGAGCTGTGTACCTGGGAGCTCCGGCTGCTGCCCATCAATGATTCCTATACATTTTTAAACTATTGGTGTCTCTTCTAAAATCATTATTTTTATATCATTTCTATACATGCATCTTTACTCTGGGTATATGCTATTACCCTTATACTACCTCCTCACCTGGGTCGGCCGCCATTTATTCTTCCTTCTTTTATAGTCACTCTGGTTTAATTTCCATGTATATACATTTTCTATCCAATCATAGAATTTCACCCATACATTGTAATATTCTGTGTTTTATCTTTAATTTGTCAGTCTACTCATGTCTGCACAGTCCAAGATTTTCTTAATTACTTCTCTTTCAGAAGGAATTTTTGTTGCTTTCAATTTTTTGTGCAAATGCAATTTTAGTGCTGTAATCACGTGAACAATTAGAAATTTATCTTCCTTGTTAAAAATTTCTGGTAAAATACCTAACAGGAATATTTCTGGTTTTAATTCTATACATTGTTTCACAATTCCATATTTGAATCTGACTCCAATATTCTTTGGCTTCTGCACATGTTCACCACATATGATAAAAAGAGCCTAGTATTTGCTGGCATTTCCAACATTTCATAGATTTATCTTTAAACATTTTAGTTATATTTTCTGGTGGCATGTACGACTTTATTTTTTCTTTTGAAGATTTTTTGCTTTTCACCCAAGCAGTTTCTTCAGCTCTGACAGGATATTGAGGAAGGGATGAGCTGAAGAAGCTTTTTGGATGAGAAGCGAAAGATCTTTGGGGGGGAAAAACAAGAAATCCCAAATAGCCTCATGAAAAAGCATGACCTGGGTAACTGAGAATTTCTATAGACAAGCAAAAGTATTTAATCTGCATTGCTGGATACTGAGTCTAATCATGAGATAAGTTCCTAAATGTGCAAAATCTTAGTTTTATTAAACAAATTGTGTCATTCCCAATTAATATTCAAATAGTCTCAGAACATGACTTGAAATATGAGTTCATGTCAAAGCTGCACTACCACAGCCTAAAATGTGTTTCTAATTTCTCAGAACCGGTCCAGCTGCTGCAACAGTATTCCTTCAGCAACAATATTCCTTTTAGCTCTGCCACCACAACCTGAAATACTATATTCATTCAAGGTGTTTTTCTGTATTTTATCTTTTTTTTAGATCTTTTTCCGTATTTTTTATCTTTGCTGATAAAAAATAAATATGAAAAAATTTACAACCATTTAAAATCAATTAGGCTCATTTTATGTGACTGCCATATATTTTGAATATATAATTTTTATTTCTCCTCCCTAAATGTAATGATTTACATTTGAGCTCTTGAATGACAACTTTGAAAGAGTGCTGTGTATCAAAATGGTAAACATTCATTAAAAATCCCTGGGCTTCAAAGATCGTCTAAAATCAACCCCAAAATCTTCAATCTTAGATTGTCTACAGTTGACCTCTCCCCCTTTTAAAGAGGTCTGTAAGGGATGTGCACCATTTTGGCTACCGTCCCTGTCCTATTGTCCTACTGTCTTTTTTATCATTACTTTCTATGTTATGTTTATATAAACTTCTATCCTATATTTGATTGACAAATAAAATTTAATAAATAAATAAATAAATAGGACATTTACAATGTGCACGGTTATAATAGCTCAAACTGCATTTAAAGCCAAAAGTATGTACAGTATCCACATTGAAACACGTAACTTTCTGCACTCCTTGTCCTCTTCCGCAAGATTTTTTTTAATTCTGCAGCTGTTTAATTGCGGTAAGATTCTTCCTACCGGTTGATTATAAGAGATCTAGCGCAGATCAGAAGCAAGTTCTGATTTATATTATACAGTGGTTCGGAGAAGCTAACAGAAAACTTCGATCCGTCTTGTAAATAAAGATCACCAAAAAACCCCACACAAACCACAACTCCCAGAATGCATTGCGATATTTCGGTATACGCTGGGAATTGAAGTTCTCACATGAGGCGCTTGAGAAGGCCCGTTTTCTTCCTCAGTAGCGACATGCTTTCAGGTGATTGACAATAAAGCTTACGGAAGATGAGAGTTGGGTCGGGTCCCACTGAGGTGATTTTGTTGGGCGGGGGAACAAAATACACGGAAGGGGCTGCTCTGGCTACACCTGGGATTGAAAGAAAAGAGGCAGAGCCTGTAGTTACCTCAGCGGAGAGGCGGTGAGAAGAAAACGGAACTAACGGCAGATCTCCAGAAATTGCTTGATGTGTTCGGCGCTACCTTCCTCCCTCTATTCTCTCATGCCGCCAGTCATCTTTGAAGCCCAAAATTCCTCCTTAAATCTGGCAGAAAGGTGGGACTTCTTCCTATTTCATTATTGTCCATCGCTAAAATAGTCATCATCAGCATGCAGCATTATCGAAATGTGCATTGTAAAGTCCTTTTGCCTATTTTACACATTACTTTCCACTCCTTCAAGCTTCCAACCTATTGGGGTGTGTGGAAGGGATTTAAGCACATTTTTAACTTCACAACAGTCCTGTGAGAGCTCTTAGTTCTCTGTTGTTGACAGGCTAAATGTCAATACAAATAGAAGTCAAAAATGAGTGCTTTAAATGAATGTAAGAGTGTTAACTATTGCACCAACTGACTTGTAGATGTAATATTTAATTTAATTTCATTACTTAGATTTATAAGCCACCCTTCTCCAAATGGACTCAGGATGGTGTACAACAATAAAAACAATATACAATCAATAAAACACCAAAGATTTAAAAATATTCAGCTATCGGTCATTCTATAGGTTATCACAGCAAAAATTACAATTGCGTTAATAAAAAAACGGCAAGTTAGCTCATAATAGTCATTTTTCCTAATATTTTCCATGTTATAGTTTAGAAATAAATTGTCCAGTTTCTCCACTGCTCAGATGATCTGTTATTAATGGAAACTGAGAATTAGGATTTGACTGAAAAAAATCATTTTAGGGGGAAAGCACATCACTGCTAATAGTTCCTGCATGCAATTTTAATTAAAGCAGTCTTAACTAAACATATCTAGCTTGAACTTAAATGGAAAAAAAATCTAAATTGAACTGGATTTTGTTAATTAAAATACAAAATGATCATGGGAAACACTTTGGAAAATATGAAAGGATTTTTAAAATATCTGGCTAAAAATTAAAAGATCATTGGATTCTCTATTTTTTTAACAGGACATTTACAGAAAAGGCAGCTGGCAATGCATAACCGATTTCAACCATCTTTTCTCTTACAATGATCAAATGCTTGCCTGAAGAAGTACAAACCAGTTTGCGCTCTGGAGTGGCCATTAACTCTGTGGGACATTGTGTTGAGGAGCTTATCCTTAATAGCATAGATGCAAAAGCTACATGTATTGCTACTAGAGTGGATTTGGAAACCTTTAAGTTCCAAGTGGTGGACAATGGCTGTGGGATGGCAAGAGAAGACCTCAACAAAGTAGGCAATAGGTACTTTACTAGTAAATGTTATTCATTGGAAGACTTAGAAAAGCTGAAGTTTTATGGCTTCCGTGGAGAGGCTTTGGCAAGTATTGCAAGTATGGCCAGTATATTGGAAATATCATCCAGGACAAGTAGAATAGCAAAAACCTTCTTGAAACTGTTTCACAATGGAAAAGGTCTTGAAGTCTCAGAAGCAGAACTGAATAGGCCAAGTCTTGGATCAACAGTGACTGTATACAATTTATACCATCAGTTACCTGTGAGGAGAAAGTGCATGGATTTAACATTGGAATTTGAGAGACTGAGGCATAAAGTAGAAGCTCTTTCACTTGTTCATCCATCTGTCTCTTTTTCTTTACGGAATGAAGCTTCCTGTTCAATGGTGCTTCAACTACCCAAAACAAAAGATATGTGCACACGTTTTTCTCAGATTTATGGTCTAGGTAAATCACAGAAATTACGAGAAATAAACTATAGGTCTGGTGGATTTGAAATAATGGGCTTTATCAGTTCAGAAGGACATTACAATAAGAATATTCAATTTTTGTATGTAAATAATAGATTGATATTAAAAACAAAATTGCATAAGCTTATTGATTTTCTATTGAGGAAACATAGTGTTATATGTAAAACAAAAACTGGGTCTTTGCTCTCAAGTCCTGTTCGCCATCGTTCTGGCTCAGAACTCCATGGTATGTTTATTATCAATGTGAAATGTCAGCTTGATGAATATGATATATGTTTGGAACCTGCAAAAACTTTAATAGAATTTCGCAGATGGGATGCTCTCCTAACTTGCCTTGAAGAAGGAGTAAAGGCATTTTTAAAGCAAGAACATCTATTTATTGAATTGTGTAGTGAAGATACTACTGCCGTTAATGAAAATAATGATTTTTGTTTGGGTAACACAATGGTTTTACAGTCTTCTCTCCCCAAAGAGAAGGATATGCAGAAGAGCTTTAAGTCAGCTTGTGATAATATTGTAGAGTCTTATGAAACATTTAATCTGCAATCAAGATCTGTCAGAAGGAAAATAACTCTGTCAAAGAAGATACCAGATAATATACATCCTATTAACAATGTGAATGAATTAGGTGTTTACTCAGATGTAACTGGTTTTGAATCTGTTCATGAATTGGGAAGTAGTAAAGATAAGTATATTCTGCCCAATAAAAATGACATTATTTCTGATTTTCCAAAATCCAATAATTTTGATGAAGAGCCAGAATTACACACTGATGTTATGAATTCCAAATGCCCAGAAGAATTTGGCATACAAGACAAAATTTCAGAAACAAGCCAGAATTCTGATACTTTGCTTTGTAATGAGAACCATGGGAAGAAAAATGCAAATAGTCCACAAGGTGCAGGAATCCAGGAAATAAGCTCTGATTTAGGCACCGTGGGATGTACTGAAATTGAAAAACATATTGATGAATTCAGAAGTAAATATATTTTTGGACAAAGCATGATGGAAAAATGCAAGTTGGGAAAAAAGGGCAGAGATTCCTTGATTGAGTTAAATATTGGTAGAGGATTGATGGTAGAAGAAGATCCTTTGAAACTGGGTTCTGAAAGCGTTACAGCATATTTACCTCAAAATCAACCATCATATAAAACAACAGAATCTAGTAATGTATTAAACAGACAGACTAAACTGGGTCCAGTAAGTGCCAAGGATATCTTTGAAAAACAGCTAGAATTTTCAGAGCAGATTTCAAATTCTCTAAAATATATGACAAACACCAATACCATACATACAGGAAATACAAAGGAATGGCTAAAGAAAAAGAGTGCATCCGCCTCACTTCCTGAAGATAGTACTGTGCATTCTGTAATATCACATGTGAAAGGATATATGCCTGAGGTGCCTGCAGATTCAGTTAATCATCTAGGTGATGTAAACAGCAGTAAGAAAATAAATGACATTTCTGTTAAGGTTCAATATTGTGATTCAACAAAATTAAGTTGCCATTCAAAACTGGGATCACTAGATAGGTTCAGAAAATATTATGGGAATTTAAAAAGGAATGCATCAATAAAAGATACAGAAATAAGAAATAGTGATGAAGCACCAGTCTGTTCTGAATCTATGGCTGGTGATGGAACAGATCTACAAAATATTTGTGAAACTCCAACAAAAGAATATATTCAGTCTAATAATAATGACTGTAATTGCTTCCTTCCATTAGAAAAGTCTCAACATTTCCCAGGAGAAAATATGTCAATGAGAAAAGCTTTTGGGACAAATACTATTACAGAATATTCTCAAAAAGTAAGGAAATCTGGATCTAATTGCACAAGGACACTCGCCTCTAAAGTGTCAATAATGAAAGAATGTGATAAGGATGTTATAAGTATGCAACCCATAGAGAAATCTTCAGTTCAAACTGAAGTGTGTTCAGACCCCAAAGATACAAATATACAGCATCTCACATCTAGAAGTAATCATTTGCAAAGTACTCCTAAAAAATCTCAACATTGTCCTTCCATAAGAGAAGAAGAGGAAGAAAGTAATTGTTCTGTTTTAGCCTCTGATAAACAAGATAATTCTATGGGAACACTGAGTGCAAGAGCAGATGTGGAAGGAACTGTCAATCATTGTTTCATTGACACTGATGGAGAATACACAATATCCCAAAACAGACACCCTGTTCTGTGTAACAAAGTGGATACTGACAGTTCTTGTGAAGACGTAAGCATTATGGGTGAATTTACAAAGCAAGCCGTGAAATGCAGTGAACGCGTAAACGAGTCTGAAAATATGGAAAAGTACACAGATGATTCAGGTGTGAATGAGAAACCAAAATTCGGTCCCTCTGAGTGGTTTTGTAAGTTTGATGCATCATTGGGCAGAATGGTATTCATCAACAAAATGAGTGGGCTGAGTTCCTATACAGCTCCTCCTGAAGAAACTTCGGTAGCTTGTACTCAGGATCTAAGCACAATAGCTGTAAATGTCATAGAGAAAGGTAAGTACATGGTGTACAACTGTTTTAGTGCTTTATGGAGACAATGGAGGAGTTAAATGTTAATAATTCAGAGTAATAGTTTCTCCAATACACTGTGAGAGATTATGGAAAGGCTAGGAAAGGAACAGAGGAAAGAGCAGACATAAACAGTTAAATTAAGAGACAGCAGATAAGTCACTTGATAGTTTATTTCATAAATGGCAGATTGGCCCAGGACAGTGATGGAGAACCTTTTCGGCACTGAGTGCCCAAATAGGAACATGTGTGTATGTATGTGCGCTATCTGGGTTTCGGGTTTCCGGCACTCTGCCATGTGTGAAGACCAGCTGGCCAGTGTGCATGTGTGTGCTGCAAGCCAGAAGAGCAGCTGGCAATGAGCCGCCCTGAGTCCTTCGGGATTGGGCAGCATAGAAGTCGAATAAATAAATAAATGGCATGCATGCCCACAGAGAGGGATCTGCATGCCACCTTTGGCACGTTTGCCATCATGGGCCTAGGATTAGTTGAAAAATATGAGACACATTAAAGAATAAATCATATATAGTGTGGTATCGTTTATATATTTATTTTTACTAATCTTGATATTAATGGGTTTTCAGATTTATTTAGTAGTAATTTTAAATGTACTATGAATGTTTTAATAATTTCTTACATTGTGTAAGCTACTGAGAGCTGGCAGATTGCATTGGAATACATGTGCAGTCAGTCAGTCAATCAATCAATCAATGAGACTACATCATATTTAACTCAGTATAAATGAGGGTGACAAATTCCTCTTATTGTTTCTAAGATTATGTATTTAACCCAACTAAGCTACGGTAAACATATTCCTGAATTCTATATCAATTGCCTCTTTAATCTTGCACAGATGTACGTCACTTAACATACATACATACATACATACATACATACATACACACACACACACACATATATATATACACTGCTCAAAAAAAAAAGGGAACACTTAAACAACACAATATAACTCCAAGTAAATCAAACTTCTGTGAAATCAAACTGTCTACTTAGGAAGCAACACAAAATTGACAATAAAGTTCACATGCTGTTGTCCACATTCAACTTTGTACAGAATGAAGTATTCAATGAGAATATTTCATTCATTCAGATCTAGGATGTGTTATTTGAGTGTTCCCTTTATTTTTTTGAGCAGTATATATATTCTCAACTTACTACAATGGCGCCCCAAATTTCTCGTGCTAAGCAGAACAGTTGTTAAGTGAGTCTTGCCCAGTGAAGGGCTACCAAAATTTTTATTACTACACTGTAGATGCGGCTTATGCATTTTCTTTCAACATCTTTCAGTGCAAATTTGGTGTTCTGGCATGGAGCTCCATTTTCGCTACCCCACTGCATTCTCCCCCATTTGGGCAACAGCCCATCCCTGGTCTTACCCCATTTTACAACTTCCCTGTTACCAATGTTAAGTAAATCACTACAGTTTTAAGTTAATTACACAGTTGTTAAGGGAATCTGGCTACCCCATTGGGGAAGACCCTTTGCTTATCAGAAGGTCACAAAAGGTGGTCACATGACCCTGGACACCCCCAGTTATCATAAATACATGCCAGTTGTCCAAATTTTGATCACATGATCAAGGGGATGCTGGAACAGTCATAAATGTGAAAGATGATCATAAGTCCCTTTGTTCAGTGCCATTGTAACTTTGAACAGTTACTAAACGAATAGTTGTTAGTTGAGGACTACCTGTATATGGGTAGAAATGTTAAATGGATTAATAAAATTCTTGGAAATTTGACAGATTCTAAGAAGCGATTCTAAGAAGCGGTCCAAACTGGAAGCAACCTAACGCTGGTCTATTTGTATATACTATAACATACCGTACTTCCCATGTTTTTTTTATTTGAAGATACTGATCAAGATGTAATTCTGCTTCCTTTTAGAATATGAATTGGTATATGAGTACATATCAAAGTAACCTATTGAATATTTAGGGTTTCAGTGCAGGTGCCATCCTTTTCGAAGTGAAGTTATTGTGCCCTTCCTTCCAAAAGCACAGAAAGAGAGGAGTTTGGAAAGTCAGGATTACAGAGGTAGGGCAAGTTTACCAGGGCATAAAATACTAATTCTGCAATTATCCCAACAGAAACTTGGTGCAATTTGAGTTCTATTAACAGTTAAATTTGTATGAATCACCAAATATATAGAACTGGAAACAGCTTTTCTAGATTCAAAGTCACCTACAGTATTGTGTCTATAGAAAATCTGTCATCCAGGTCATGTTTGTCCTAAAGGTGCGTTTTTTTTTTTTTTACTTTTGGCATTTTGCATTTTTGGAATACAAGGAGAAGGGGGAGATTTAACTGGCTGGAACAGACAAAGGGAAGGATAAAAACAGGAAAAAGCCATTTTAATTTGCACTTCAGATCACAGAGAAGGAGAGGAAGGTAGTCCTTTTTTACTTTTGGCATTTTGCATTTTTGGAATTCAAGGAGAAGGGGGAGATTTAACTGGCTGGAACAGACAAAGGGAAGGATAAAAACAGGAAAAAGCCATTTTAATTTGCACTTCAGATCACAGAGAAGGAGAGGAAGGTAGTCCTTTTTTACTTTTGGCATTTTGCATTTTTGGAATACAAGGAGAAGGGGGAGATTTAACTGGCTGGAACAGACAAAGGGAAGGATAAAAACAGGAAAAAGCCATTTTAATTTGCACTTCAGATCACAGAGAAGGAGAGGAAGGTAGTCCTTTTTTACTTTTTGCATTTTGCATTTTTGGAATTCAAGGAGAAGGGGGAGATTTAACTGGCTGGAACAGACAAAGGGAAGGATAAAAACAGGAAAAAGCCATTTTAATTTGCACTTCAGATCACAGAGAAGGAGAGGAAGGTAGTCCTTTTTTACTTTTGGCATTTTGCATTTTTGGAATTCAAGGAGAAGGGGGAGATTTAACTGGCTGGAACAGACAAAGGGAAGGATAAAAACAGGAAAAAGCCATTTTAATTTGCACTTCAGATCACAGAGAAGGAGAGGAAGGTAGTCCTTTTTTACTTTTGGCATTTTGCATTTTTGGAATTCAAGGAGAAGGGGGAGATTTAACTGGCTGGAACAGACAAAGGGAAGGATAAAAACAGGAAAAAGCCATTTTAATTTGCACTTCAGATCACAGAGAAGGAGAGGAAGGTAGTCCTTTTTTACTTTTGGCATTTTGCATTTTTGGAATACAAGGAGAAGGGGGAGATTTAACTGGCTGGAACAGACAAAGGGAAGGATAAAAACAGGAAAAAGCCATTTTAATTTGCACTTCAGATCACAGAGAAGGAGAGGAAGGTAGTCCTTTTTTACTTTTGGCATTTTGCATTTTTGGAATTCAAGGAGAAGGGGGAGATTTAACTGGCTGGAACAGACAAAGGGAAGGATAAAAACAGGAAAAAGCCATTTTAATTTGCACTTCAGATCACAGAGAAGGAGAGGAAGGTAGTCCTTTTTTACTTTTGGCATTTTGCATTTTTGGAATTCAAGGAGAAGGGGGAGATTTAACTGGCTGGAACAGACAAAGGGAAGGATAAAAACAGGAAAAAGCCATTTTAATTTGCACTTCAGATCACAGAGAAGGAGAGGAAGGTAGTCCTTTTTTACTTTTGGCATTTTGCATTTTTGGAATACAAGGAGAAGGGGGAGATTTAACTGGCTGGAACAGACAAAGGGAAGGATAAAAACAGGAAAAAGCCATTTTAATTTGCACTTCAGATCACAGAGAAGGAGAGGAAGGTAGTCCTTTTTTACTTTTGGCATTTTGCATTTTTGGAATACAAGGAGAAGGGGGAGATTTAACTGGCTGGAACAGACAAAGGGAAGGATAAAAACAGGAAAAAGCCATTTTAATTTGCACTTCAGATCACAGAGAAGGAGAGGAAGGTAGTCCTTTTTTACTTTTGGCATTTTGCATTTTTGGAATACAAGGAGAAGGGGGAGATTTAACTGGCTGGAACAGACAAAGGGAAGGATAAAAACAGGAAAAAGCCATTTTAATTTGCACTTCAGATCACAGAGAAGGAGAGGAAGGTAGTGGCCCGCGCGCCTAACGGCGCGCGAATCATATAACTATAAACCAAAATCAGCAAAGTTTGGTAGCAATAGGGGTTGTAGATTTTATTGTTAAGTACTTGTATTTCAATACATTGTTAAGATGACTGGCTTGGTGCAGTGTAACACTTGTTTGGCTGTTGTCTTCCGTAGTACCTTGTGGAACTTGGGGTACTGCCCTCTTTGCATTAGGACATCTAGGTTAGATGGCGAGATCTCTAGATTGCAGTCCTTAGTTTGTAGCTTGCAGTCAGAAGTGGAAAGATTGTCCCAGCCACGTGCTGTAATGCAGCCATGTGTCCAGCCTCCACTTCCACAGCGCCACCCGAGGAGGAGGGCTGTTTGGACAACTGTCGGTTCAGGAAGATTGCGTGCAGTTGAGCAAAAACATAGTAATTTTGGTCTCTCTTTATCGAATTCCTATACTGTTCTTGCGGATTTAAATAGTAAGGATGTTGGAGATATTAGCAAGGCCCCTCAGGCAGAGAATGAGGGGATATTCAAAGGGGAAGTTGTTGTAAATGTCACCAAACCATCAAGTGCAGTTAGTAGAAATATAAAGAGGACACATTTTCTTGTGGGTGATTCGACTGTTAGAGGTGTTGATTTGGGACAGAGTAAGGACGTGGTGAAGGTGCTGAGGTGTCTCCCAGGGGCCACTGCCAGCAGGGACAGGAGGAGGATTACAAACATTGTCAAGGCTGTGAGTAAAGGTAATAACATTGATGTGGTGGTGCATCTTGGCACAAATGATTTGTCCCAGAGAAATGTCAATGTAGTAAAAAGAGATTTTCAATGTCTAAGTGTGGAGCTGGGTAAAATAGCAGATTCAGTGACTTTCTCAGAGGTGTTACCGGTTTGTGGCCAAGAGGATAAAACAACGTGTATCATAGAGTTTAATGTGTGGTTAAAGCAGTGGTGTAAAGCTGAAGGTTTTGGCTATGTAAGTCATGATGTCAGTAGGTGGTCTAATAGGGAGTTGTTTAAGAGGGATGGTTTGCATCCATCATACAGAGGTACCCAGGTACTCGGTGAGGAATTCAGAACTTTTTTGGACAGGCATTTAAACTAGGTAAAGGGGACAGAGATGTAACTGATGTGGGTGATTTCTGTCCCCGACCAATGAGGATAAAGCAGTTTTTGGAAGCTTATGAAAAGGGAGCTGCAAATAAAATAGATGTAGTTGTTGATGATAAGGGGCAAACTAATAATGAAAATAATGTTCTTCGTGTAATGTGCACGAATGCTCGAAGCTTGAGCAACAAGCTCTGTGAATTAATGGCCATAATATCTAGAGATAATTTGGACCTGGTTGCCATAACTGAGACATGGTTTAAGGATTCTAATGAATGGGAAATATCCATACCAGGATATACACTGTATAGGAAGGATAGAATAGAGAGAAGGGGAGGTGGAGTAGCCATTTATGTTAAAGAAACTCTAAAAACAACACTAATTCAAAATACATGTCAAGATCTAGAGACCCTCTGGATTTGCATGCAAAATAAAGACGGTTCTGTCATTAGAATTGGGGTGATCTATAGGCCTCCAGGGCAATCTGAGGAATATGACAACAAGATGGTGGATGAAATTACCCAAATGGCAGTAAAGGGAGATATTGTGGTTATGGGTGATTTCAACATGCCTGATGTTGACTGGAATATCCCCAGTGCCCTTACATGCAAAAGTAAGAATATAGTAGAGGCCTTTACAGGAGCAGCTCTGGCACAGCTGGTTAAGACACCAACTAGAGGGGAGAATATTCTAGATTTAGTTTTTACGAATGGGAATTGGGTTTCAGATGTCAAGGTGGGAGAAAATTTAGGTTGCAGTGACCATCTATGTTTGTGGTTTGATGTAAAAACTCATTGTGAGCAATCCTATAATGCAACCAAAGTATTGGATTTCAGAAAAACAAATTTTAATGCAATGGGGGAATATTTAGATAATGAATTAAAGGGGAGGGATAAAATGGCAGGAGCGAGCACCCAGTGGACTGTATTTAAAAAGGCCATCTTAAAAGCCACTGGACTGTATGTAAGACAAATAACTAAAGGTAAAAGGAAGAAGAAACCGCTATGGTTTAGCAATGATGTAAGGACTATAGTCAATGAAAAAAAGGCTGCCTATAGGAGGTATAAAGAGTCTGGAAGTATAGCTGATAGGGAGGTGTATAAAATGAGACAGAAGGAGGCGAAACAGATAATATATGCTGCTAAAGCCTCAAAAGAGGAAGAAATTGCCAAATCTCTAAAGAAGGGGGGTAAAACCTTCTTCAGATATATTAGTGATAAGAAGAAGAAAAACTGCGGCATCACGAAGCTTAGTACCGGGAAAAATACATGCATTAATGGGAATAAGGAGATCGCTGACCATTTCAATAGCTACTTCTGTTCAGTTTTCTCAAAAGACACCTTACAAAATAATACTATAGAGGGATATAGCATTGCCTCCAACTGTACGGATTCAGCTCCAGTGATCTTAGAAGCCGATGTCTTAGAAGAACTTGAACGATTAAAGATAAATAAGGCAATGGGTCCAGATGGCATCCACCCCAGAGTTCTTAAAGAACTCAGATCTGTCATTGCTACCCCCCTGACTGATTTGTTTAACCAATCCTTGTTAACAGGAGATGTTCCTGAGGATTGGAGAATGGCAAGTGTTGTGCCTATCCACAAGAAGGGCAGTAGAGAAGAAGCTGGTAACTACAGGCCAGTTAGCTTGACATCAGTTGTCGTTAAAATGATGGAGACTCTACTGAAAAAGAGGATAAATCAGCACCTAAAAAACAATAAATTATTGGACCCAAATCAGCATGGCTTTACTGAAGGCAAATCATGTCAGACTAATCTCATTGATTTCTTTGACTATGTCACAAAGGTGTTGGATGAAGGTGGTGCCGTGGATATTGCCTACCTGGACTTCAGCAAAGCCTTTGATACGGTTCCACATAAAGAGCTGATAGATAAATTAGTGAAGATTGGACTTAATCCCTGGATAGTTCAATGGATTTGCAGCTGGCTGAAGCATAGACATCAGAGGGTTGTTGTGAATGGTGAGTATTCTGAGCAGAGTCAGGTTACAAGCGGTGTGCCACAAGGGTCTGTTCTGGGTCCTATTCTTTTTAATATGTTTGTGAGTGACATAGGGGAAGGTCTGGTAGGGAAGGTTTGCCTATTTGCCGATGACTCTAAAGTGTGCAATAGGGTTGATATTCCTGGAGGCGTCGGCAATATGGTAAATGATTTAGCTTTACTAGATAAATGGTCAAAGCAATGGAAACTGCAGTTTAATGTTTCCAAATGTAAAATAATGCACTTGGGGAAAAGGAATCCTCAATCTGACTATTGTATTGGCAGTTCTGTGTTAGCAAATACTTCAAAAGAAAAGGATTTAGGCGTAGTGATTTCTGACAGTCTCAAAATGGGTGAACAGTGCAGTCAGGCAGTAGGGAAAGCAAGTAGGATGCTTGGCTGCATAGCTAGAGGTATAACAAGCAGGAAGAGGGAGATTATGATCCCGCTATATAGAATGCTGGTGAGACCACATTTGGAATACTGTGTTCAGTTCTGGAGACCTCACCTACAAAAAGATATTGACAAAATTGAACGGGTCCAAAGACGGGCTACAAGAATGGTGGAAGGTCTTAAGTATAAAACGTATCAGGAAAGACTTAATGAACTCAATCTGTATAGTCTGGAGGACAGAAGGAAAAGGGGGGACATGATCGAAACATTTAAATATATTAAAGGGTTAAATAAGGTCCAGGAGGGAAGTGTTTTTAATAGGAAAGTGAACACAAGAACAAGGGGACACAATCTGAGGTTAGTTGGGGGAAAGATCAAAAGCAACATGAGAAAATATTATTTTACTGAAAGAGTAGTAGATCCTTGGAACAAACTTCCAGCAGACGTGGTAGATAAATCCACAGTAACTGAATTTAAACATGCCTGGGATAAACATATATCCATCCTAAGATAAAATACAGAAAATAGTATAAGGGCAGACTAGATGGACCATGGGGTCTTTTTCTGCCGTCAGACTTCTATGTTTCTATGTTTCTATGTTTTCAGGAGGCAACTGGACTTTCTTGGTTTTTTTCTTTGACCTGGATCACTGAAAATCTCTACAGACTTTTAGCTATGCAATTTGGGATGAACATCCTTCAAATGGAGTGGGATTATGGATTTCCAGAAAAATTGCAGACCGTAGAAACCATTAGCATAACACAGGTGACTCTGGAGACACAAATACACCTCCAAGTGCTTCCGCAGTCCTGTAAAGGGATGTAAATGACCAGCTGTCTGCAAGGAATATTAATCCTTCCATTCCCCACCATCCAGTCAGAGCTGAAAAAGGTTATTGAGTGTGAAGCGAAATATCTTCAAAGAAAAAACAAAGTCCAGTTGCCTTCTGAAAAAGCACCTTTCGGAGTACAGTATTATGGATAATGTGAAATGTCCAGTTCTATAAAAACAGTGTTAATGGTTTGAAAAAGAACAATCCAGTCTACTTTAATTGTTTTGTTCTAGAAACAGGTTAAATTTTTCAGATGTTTATCAGCCCCCAAATATTAAACATTTGTTCTGTTATTTATTTGTTTGTTTCTTTATTTGTTTATTTGTTTATTTAGATTTATAGGACGCCCTTCTCCTCGCGGACTCAGGGCCGCTCACAAGAGTAAAAATAGATATAATAAACAATAAATACAATTAAAACATTAGAAAATGCATAAGCTCCACAATAAAAACAACAATCATTCCTCTTTTATACCAATGACCGGAGTGAAGCTGTCACTCACAGTTCCCAGGCCTGCTGGCATAGCTGTGTTTTTAATGCCTTTCGAAAGGTAAAAGTAAAGAGAGGGGGGGGGGGGGTTGGATCTCCGGGGGAGTTGTTTCCAGAGGGTCAGGGCTGCAACAGAGAAGGCTCTCCTCCATAGACCCGCCAGTTGGCATTGATTGGCTGACGGGGCCCAGGGAAGGCCGATTGTGCGACCTAACCAGTTGCTGGGATATGTGAGGCAGAAGACCCGTAAATCATCTGGTCTAATGCCCTGTAGGGCTTTCTGTTTCCAGTTGAAATAGAAGAGGAATGATTTCTAGATTGGAAGAATATTCAGAATGTTTATAAAAAAAAAAAATTTCATATTTGTATTTGATCCCTGAAAGCGAGCATATCAAACAAAACATAATTCCTATAATTTCAAGATTGCATGTTATCTTTTCCCTTAGATGCACAAGAAGAATCTCTTCAGGGCCTACTTTTAGAATGGAACAATCCTGTGTTTGCTCAATGTCCAGAGGTAGGTGGTAGATTATGTAGAATTTATTTATTTGTTTGTTTGTTATTTATTTTAATTTATTGGCAACCATAAAGCATTTATTATTTTATTTAATTTATTGGTGACCCATCTTCCTGCAAAATAATACTGAGTACCTTATAGTATTAAAAGTCTTCAGAGAGGGGCGGCATACAAATCTAATGAATAATAATAATAATAATAATAATAATAATAATAATAATTATTATTATTATTATTATTATTATTATACAAAACCTATACACAATACAAATAAAATGCTATAAAAATATACATGTTCAACATTAACTTAAAAGAGAGGGAGGAAGCAGGATGAGCGGACAGGGGTGAAATCAGCTATTAATCTATCAATCAATCTATAATTCTGTAAGGCTACGCACATATTGTAAAGATTTATTATTTCCTGGCTGAACTTGGCTAAGCTTAAAAAAAGGTCTGCATTTAAATGGGAGACCAACAGGCGATCCTGGTGCTATAGGCTCAATTGGAAATTCAAAGGCAATCCTGAATGAATTCAGTGACAAAGCATTTTCATATTATTGACAAGTAAATTACGACTTTTGGGAAGGTATGGCAAACTGAAGATGACTGTAAAAGTGGAGTCAATGACTGTGTCAATGACCAAGGAACCAGTGACT
Source organism: Erythrolamprus reginae (assembly GCF_031021105.1). Taxonomy (NCBI): domain Eukaryota; kingdom Metazoa; phylum Chordata; class Lepidosauria; order Squamata; family Dipsadidae; genus Erythrolamprus; species Erythrolamprus reginae. The sequence goes on from NC_091950.1 coordinate 68,438,359, forward strand.
AAACCAGCTCCATGGAATCTCTTCAGATTGCGCATCTGACTTAAAGGGATTTAATTGTTGAGCACACAGAAGGGGAAAAGAGATGCTTAGCAAAATTGTAGCGGCTGAGACCCAACCAGCTTTGCATTTAAAAAAAAGGAAGCATTTACTTATTGGTAGATTAGATTAGTTTAACAGAGCTGGAAGGGATTTTGCAATTAAACCCCCCACCCAAGAAGGAGACCCTACACCATTTCTGAGAAATGGTAGTCCAATTATTGAAAGCCTCCAGTGATGAAGCTCCCACAACTTGCGAAGGCAAGCTGTTCCATTGTTTAATTGTTCTGTCAGACAATTTCTCTCTATTTCTAGGTTGAATCTCTCCATCCATTATTCATCTCTGGCCTTCAGATGCCTTGGAAAAGAGCAATAGTTTTATTTGTTCTCTATATCAATATCAGATATGTTGATACTAAAACGTGGATGTGATTTTTTTTAGTCTGCCATTTGCTTATCTAGTAACAATTCTAAGAAGTTATTATTTCTCTTACAGGTTGCTCTGGATGTTAGCAGTGGGCAGGCAGATACTCTTGCTGTGAAAATACATAACATCCTTTATCCTTATCGGTTCACTAAAAAGATGATTGAGTCTCTGCAGGTAAATGTGTAAATAGCAGCATTGCAACTATCACTTGCAAGATAACACGTGTACATTATCCATTTATTCTGGGTTGTAACAATCAATGGTAAAATAGTGCTACTGTTAGCAAATAATAATTTACAGATCCATGTTAACAATGTCAAAATCTAATGAAATCACGCTTTTCATTTATACTGTGAAATTATTCTGTTTTTAAAAACTGTTACTATTTTTGAATAATTTATAGGTCCTTAATCAAGTGGACAATAAATTTATTGCATGTTTAATCAACACTAGGGAAGATGAAAATGAACATGCAGGTAAAAATGCAATTTCTTCTTATAAAAGAAACTTTTAAACTTTCTCTAAATTTTTTTTAAAAAAAATTTACTTATTATACATGAGATAATTTCATAACTGCGAGAAAAAATTAATTGAACAGAATTTTGCATGTTGTTTCTTAAGCATTTAAAATCATCCCTAGTTACTCATTGAATAGTTTAAAAAAAATAAAACTGAAATGTCTAATAATAATGCTTTATTAAATAATTATGCTTCCTACGTGCCAGCAACTCTTTTATACAGATTCTATTATTGAATTGCTAACACCTATGTGTATATGTATCTATTCAGTACAATATTAACTGGAAAATAACTACACACAGCAGCTTATGATGAAATGCAGAATAATATTGATTATTCGATTTCATTGGTAATATTGACTCAAGGGGTTCAGTCTTACTTGAAATAATATAATTAGCTGAGCTCCGAAACATTTTCTTGTCACTGTTCTATTCTCACAAGGGAAGAAAGAAGCTGAACTGAAAGATATGTAATTCAAATTTCTGTTTGTTTGAAAAGCTTCTTATATAAGCTTGATCAAATTGCTGTCCTACATTCTAACCTATTTCACAAGCTGAGGATAAAATGAGGTTAAATTTAGAACTGGTGTTATGTGCTAAGATGACGAAGTTGCTGTTTTTATGGCTCTAGATGGGAACCTTCTTGTACTTGTCGATCAGCATGCAGCCCATGAGCGTGTCCGTCTTGAGCAACTTATCACCGGTATAGTTTCAGATAATCAAAGAAAATACTTTTGCAGCTGATAAAATAAGCTAGAAGCTGAAAAATCAAATGTATTGAGATACAAATATACATTAATAATTAAGAATGAATGTATGATATTAATTTAATTATCACTGATTATTAGGAATACCTATATAGATTTCATTGGAGGTTCTGTAATTGTTTTGGTAGAATATGAATAATTTCCATTTTGTCTATCACTAAGATTGACATTTTTGACCTTTACAAGAATCTAGTCATGGTTATGAAAGATAAAAGCAATTCTTGTAACTTAGAATAGTTCATTGATCTCCAGATCAACAACAGCTGCGAATTTCTTAAAGTGAAGATTCCAAGAGAAAACTTGCTGGCTCTGGCCTGGAAGCAATAATTGGCCATGAATGTGAAAAACACTTTGGGATCTAAGAAGTATATATTATAGGTTTTAAATGGAGTCATTTATAGTTAAAATAGTTGCGCTGTTATTTCAGTGACAATAATTTGTTGCTAAAAGTGTTATAATAATTGATGTCTCTTAGGATGGCCTTGGTTAATATTGGCAGTTACAACATAACATAATAATAATATTTCTTCTTTAATACTGTAGTATGGGTTGCCCATTAGTTGGCAGGCAGAATAATATTAGTTTCTTAATGAATATATACTGTCTTCAAAACATAATGAACAATGGTTTTGTTGCTCTATTATTAGATTCCTATGACAAACAACATGAAGCACTGGGCAAGAAGAAATTATTGGCTTCCACTTTATGTCCCCCATTGGAGATTGACGTAACAGAGGACCAGAGGAGATTCTTATGGTTGGTACTACTCAGAGCGTCCAACATATTGACTGTTCCTTCAAAAAAAGGGGGTGTGTGCTTTCAGATTAGATTTTTATTGTGAAATCATTACATTAATATATTCTTCTGAATTGAATTAAAATAATCTGGATTGGATAAAATCCTGTAAAACAAATAACAATTTTATTGCTGAACTGATCAGTAAGTAAACAGTCTGTAACAGATTGTCCACAAACTTTGACTCAAGACGTGATTGATTAATTGTCACATTTATTTGAACACTTGAAGTACCGGTACCTGTAATTTGTAATTCAGAAATTTCAACACCGGAAGAGAACTACAATATCCGAGGCTGCATTTTACAATTTTTGTTTAACTTTGCAGGTGCTGTAATAAAAGTCTGGAGAACTTAGGCCTTGAATTGCTGTTTCCCAAAAACAATCTCTCTCAGATTCTTGTTGGGAAAGTGCCATTGTGTTTTGTAGAGAAAGAGGCTAATGAATTGCGCCGTGGAAGACAAACTGTGACCAAGAGAATTGTGCAGGTGAGATATGAATGAAGGCATTATATGATGCTTGCCCTAATTCACTGTTCAACATAAATTTTGGAAATTCTACTACATAAAAAAATACCTTCCAGTTGTTTAGTATTTTCCTTTTATGCCAGAAGTCTGGATAAAATCCTGAAACTGTAAGATTACATATAGACTGAGAAAACTCATTGGTTTTTCTTTAGATTAAAGTTACGATTAGCAGTTCTCTGCCAGGATGATATGTGGAAATCGGATATTCTCTTGTACTATGCCTATTCTTTGGGGGGGGGGGGGAAGCTGTGCAAACATTTCGATTATTTTTTTTAGTTTATTGGATAAAAAAACATTTTCAAGAATTATTTGAAGTCTTCATTGTTAGTAAACCTGTTACTTCTGAATTGATACTCATAGTAGCTTTTCTAATAAAGAAGTGAGCTATGACCTATTTTTTTCCCTGCAGCTAGTTTATGTGTGTATTGGCAAACAATTACTATGCTGTGTTTGCTTTGGAAAAAGAATATACTCACTTTCTGATAATAGTGGCTTTACAAAAAATTCACTGAGAACTTATATTTTAAATTTTTTAAAGTATATATCATTGTATTTTGATAATTCTGTTATTATTTCATAATCTTTTTTTAGAGAATAACATTTCTTTGTGAACACAAGAGAAATGGAATTCTGACTTATTTTGTTTATTTTTTTTCAGGAGCTCATTCAAGAACAAATTGAGGTAAGGTCTTTGGAAGATAATAAATGTATGTTTTGAAGAATGCTATGAAATTGGAATGTTTTGCTAATTAAATTTAAAATGAGAAGATGTACTACAGTTGATTTTTTTATCTATACATTTTAAAGTTTTGGTAGGTTGTGTTTTCATCAGTAATCAAAATAGGCAGGGAAGAACTATATTATGTTTCTTAGTACTGTATTAAAAAAAATATCTAATTTTAAAAGAGCATATCTAGAGAGCAAGAATTTTCCAGAATAGTTTAATAAAATTATTTAACTAGGGAATTCATCTTTATTTGCCATCAAAGGGAATTTCTATAAGTTACTTGAAAAACTATGGCATGATCCACATGGATTATTATTTTGTTGTGAGGCTTAGATCTAGGACAAACTTCATAAATTTAATTTAAATGTATTAAAATTTTACTGTATTTCCATGAAATAAGACAGGATCTTATTTTCTTTTCACCCCCGAAATATGGCCTTGACAGTATTATTTTTAGGACATTTCCTATTTTGGGGAAAATATGGTACATGTTCTTAAAGTCAAATTAAATACAATTAAGTACAGTTTAATTAAATACTTCCCATATATTTAATATTTTCTTTTATTACATGAAAAAATAAAATAGAGCAGCAGCTTTTGGAGGACCTCTGGCACTATAACTAAGGTTTTCAAAAACTACAGGTTGTAATTTATATGTCTCATTATATCTAACTACTAGTACTTTTCACTCTTCATTCAACATTTTTAGAAAATCAACCAATATACTGTACTCCTATTTTCAGTTATTACAGACAACTGGTGGGGCACAAGCTACATTACCATTAACCATTCTGAAAGTGCTAGCTTCCCAGGCCTGCCATGGTAAGGAAAAAATTGTGTTATACCTTTTTGTTCTGAAACAAACATGCTATCACTGAAAAGTCAGCAATAAAAGAGAACATCGGGACTCCATTATGTTTCTTGCTGAAAAATTGGGGACATAATTTACACATTGACTATGATTTAGACCTGTGTTGATTTTTTTAGTAACTCAGAATCAGGAGACAAACAGAATCAACTGTTACTGCTTGTATCACCCGCACTTGGGTCTTTGTCTGATTCCTACCAAGGACTCATCAAGGTATAATTGCCCAAGTCATCATTTGGTTTTCAGCTACTACTAAGTGCCCCTGAGGAGATTCCCTGATGATTTGAATTGGGATTTGATCATCTAGCAACTGAAAGACATTCTAGCTCATTCTTCATGGAGGGATTCTTGTAGGGAAAGGAAGCTCTGCCCGCTGGTCCCAAGCCAGCATTAAGCCTCCTTCATGTCCTATATGAGGATATTCTCTACGTTAGCAGAGAAACTGCCAAAAGAAGATGACATCAAAATGGATTGTTCCAATTTGTAATCTGAGGCTATTTGCAATTTCAGAGAGATGAGTCCAACATTTTTTCTGCCTTGCCCCACTTTGCTAATCATAAAACTTTTTTTGCCATCGGAAATGTCTAACTTCCAAAAAACCAAACAAAAGATGATAGGCGGCTTGTGGGGTGAGCAGCAATACAATGAGAAGTTCAGAGAGAACTTGGATCAAAAGCTGTCCCCAGTAGGGGAAACATAGGCCAGCCCTAGAGTATATCTTAGCCTTTTATTTGTGCCACTCAATGAAATCTTTCTAGACCTTAACAAAATTATTTTATATATATTTAGTAAAAAAATTATCCAAATCCATTTCATGGTACAATACTTGTATAACTCCTTGGGGAGTAAATCATCAGTATGCACTACATGCCCATATCTTATGCTTATCACAAATCTCCCTTCAAAATAAGTTCAGAATTATCAGTTAAAGCTTGTTCTATAACTTAATTTCAACATTGGTTCCTTTTAGCAAGAAATTTGTATTGGCAAAAAAAAATGTTCAGTAGCTTTTGTTATTGAATTATGCTCCATTCTTTTTTTTTTAATCACCTAGTTGCCTCTAGTGTCTAGCCTTCAAGAGCCCCTTATCATAAAATCCCCAAAACACTATTTCCTTAAGACAAAATTCATTCTAAGTGGGCTTATTTCTCACGTACCTGCCTCCCAGCTGCGTGTCAAAAGCCCTGCCTGTGCTACTCGAGGAGGTAGCCGGGTTGGCGGTGGAGTTCCCCAGACTTATTGTCTTGGGGGACTTCAACCTGCCGTCACTCGGCGAAACCTCTGGGTTGGCACAGGAGTTCATGGCCACCATGACAGCCATGGACCTGACTCAAGTAGTACGGGGTCCGACTCATGAGGGGGGGCACGCACCTGACATGGTATTCCTTTCCGAGCAATTGAGCAATGGTCTGAGACTAAGGGGCTTAGAAGCAGTGCCTTTGTCATGGTCAGACCATTTTCTACTACGGCTTGACTTCCTGGCTCCAATCCTTCCCCGCAGGGAGGCGGAACCAATGAAGATGTTCCGCCCCAGACGCCTGATGGACCCAGAGGGCTTTCAGACGGCGCTTGGGGTTATTCCAGAGGCACTCATCCACAGTTCGGCGGAGTCTCTTGCGGAGGCCTGGAATACGGCTGCTGCGGAGGCTCTCGACCGGATTGCGCCTTTGCGACCTCTCCGTGGCGCTAGACCCCATAGAGCCCCATGGTTCAACGAGGAGCTCCGGGAGTTGAAACGCCAAAAGAGACGTCTAGAGAAGCGATGGAGGAAGAGCAGGTCTGAATCTGATCGAACACTTGTAAGAGCTTTTATTAAGACTTACAAAGTGGCGCTCAAGGCGGCAAGATGCGCGTACCATGCCGCCTTGATTGCATCAGCGGAATCCCGCCCGGCCGCTCTGTTTAGGGTGACCCGCTCCCTTCTTAACCAGGGGGGAGTTGGGGAGCCCTTGCAGAGTAGTGCCGAGGAGTTTAACACGTTTTTCGCTGATAAAGTCGCTCAGATCCGGGCCGACCTCGACTCCAATTGTAAAACAGAGTCGACTGACAATGAGTCAGTCGAGGTGACTGGGGCACGTACTTGTCCACCTGTCTGGGAAGAGTTTGATCTGGTGACACCTGATGAAGTGGACAAGGCCATTGGAGCTGTGAGTTCCGCCACCTGTTTACTGGATCCGTGTCCCTCCTGGTTGGTCTCGGCCAGCAGGGAGGTGACACGGAGCTGGGCCCAGGAGATTACCAACGCTTCCTTGGGGAGGGGAGTTTTTCCATCACTCTATAAAGAAGCGCTTGTGCGCCCCCTCCTCAAGAAGCCTTCCCTGGACCCAGCCGTACTCAACAACTATCGTCCAGTCTCCAACCTTCCCTTCATGGGGAAGGTTGTCGAGAAGGTGGTGGCACTCCAGCTCCAGCGGTCCTTGGAAGAAGCCGATTATCTAGGTCCCCAGCAGTCGGGCTTCAGGCCCGGTTACAGCACGGAAACCGCTTTGGTCGCGTTGATGGATGATCTCTGGCGGGCCCGGGACAGGGGTTTATCCTCTGTCCTGGTGCTCCTCGATCTCTCAGCGGCTTTCGATACCATCGACCATGGTATCCTTCTGCACCGGTTGGAGGGGTTGGGGGTGGGAGGCACTGTGCTTCAGTGGTTCTCCTCCTACCTCTCTGGCTGGTCGCAGTCGGTGTTAGTGGGGGGTCAGAGGTCGACTCCGAGGTCTCTCCCTTGTGGAGTACCTCAGGGGTCGGTCCTCTCCCCCTTGCTATTTAACATCTACATGAAACCGCTGGGCGAGATCATCCAAGGACATGGGGTGAGGTATCATCAATATGCCGATGATACCCAGCTTTACATCTCCACCCCATGCCCAGTCAACGAAGCGGTGGAAGTGATGTGCCGGTGCCTGGAGGCTGTTGGGGCCTGGATGGGTGTCAACAGACTCAAGCTCAACCCGGATAAGACGGAGTGGCTGTGGGTTTTGCCTCCCAAGGACAATCCCATCTGTCCGTCCATTACCCTGGGGGGGGAATTACTGACCCCCTCAGAGAGGGTCCGCAACATGGGCGTCCTCCTCGATCCACAGCTCACATTAGAGAACCATCTTTCAGCTGTGGCGAGGGGGGCGTTTGCCCAGGTCCGCCTGGTGCACCAGTTGCGGCCCTATCTGGACTGGGACTCATTGCTCACAGTCACTCATGCCCTCATCACCTCGAGGTTCGACTACTGTAATGCTCTCTACATGGGACTACCTTTGAAAAGTGTTCGGAAACTTCAGATCGTGCAGAATGCAGCTGCGAGAGCAGTCATGGGCCTACCCAGGTATGCCCATGTTTCACCATCACTCCGCAGTCTGCATTGGCTGCCAATCAGTTTCCGGTCACAATTCAAAGTGTTGGTTATGACCTTTAAAGCCCTTCATGGCACTGGACCAGAATATCTCCGACACCGCCTTCTGTCGCACGAATCCCAGCGACCGATTAGGTCCCACAGAGTGGGCCTCCTCCGGGTCCCGTCAACTAAACAATGTCGGTTGGCGGGCCCCAGGGGGAGAGCCTTCTCTGTGGCGGCACCGACTCTCTGGAACCAACTCCCCCCGGAGATCAGAACTGCCCCTACTCTTCCTGCCTTCCGTAAACTCCTCAAAACCCACCTTTGCCGTCAGGCATGGGGAAACTAAACATCTTCCCCTGGGCACGTTGAATTTATATATGGTATGCTTGTGTGTGTGTATGTTAGTATAGGGTTTTTTCTTAAATTTATAATATTTTAATTAAATTGGATTATGTATTGGATTGTCTTTTCACTTGTTGTGAGCCGCCCCGAGTTTCCGGAGAGGGGCGGCATACAAATCCAAATAATAAATAAATAAATAAATAAATAATTAAATTAAAACTAAAATTCCAAATGAATCTGGCCCTGTAATTCATCATTAACAATATGAAATCCATATTGTAAGTACCCTTTTCCTGTATTATCCACAACCCGCCCCCATACAGTCCTCAATTTACAACCATAATTATGATTGGAATTCATTAAGCAATGAATCATGTCTGATTTTACAACTTTTTTTGCCATGAACTTTAAGTGACGGGTGGTCATAAAGCAAATTAGGTTTCCTCCATTGATTTTGCTTATCAGACTCCCCCTGTAATTATAACAAATGTCAATGGGGTGCTGCAACCAATGCTTGTAAACTCAAGGGTCATAGCACCATTGAAACTTTGTAGAGTTATTGAATGAATGTTCATAACTTCCTGATTTGTTTTGGAAAAAAGAAAAGAGAAACAAAAAAAACAAAAAGAGGAAAATCAGTTATTTTGGGGGGGGGAAAGGAATACCTTTTTTGAAAATAAAGGAAATAGATTGTTTTGGAAAATAAACAATATTAGATTAGAATTCTTTATTGGCCAAGTGTGATTGGACACACAAGGAATTTGTCTTTGATGCATATGCTCTAACCCTAAAAAGAGGAAATAAAAATTGCTTTCTGATCAGTCTCCAAATGCAACTCAAGGCATTGATTATTACCTGTAAAGCCCTACATGGCCGAGGACCAGATTACTTAGGGGATTGTCTTCTGCATCACATGTTCCAGCGACCGATTAGTTCACACAGAGTCGGACTTCTCTGGGTTCCATCAGCCAAGCAATGCCAGCTGGCGGGACCAAAGGGAAGAGCCTTCTTTGTTGCCGCCCCAGTCCTCTGGAACCAACTCCCCCCCCCTCGAGATTTGTACCGCTCCCCCATTTTCCTCACCCCCAGAAAGACATTGAAACACACTTATGCCAGTAGGCCTGAGGCTGTTGAGCGATATTTCTTTGCTCCGGCTAGTAGTATGAATGTATAATGACTGTATGCTATTATATTGGTTTTTAATTTTTTATAAGTTTTTATTCTATTATTGGATGTTTTAAATTTGTAATTATTTTATTTTTGTAAGCTGCCCTGAGTTTGCGAGTAGAAGGGGGGGGGGGGGTGTATAAATTTGATAAATAAATTAAATAAATAAATGTTACCATAAAACTACTTTCTTTTCAGGTGCTATTAAATTCAATGACAGCTTGACTTTTGATGAAAGTTGTCATCTTATGGCTTCCTTGTCATGTTGCCAACTGCCTTTCCAGTGTGCTCATGGGAGACCTTCCATGTTGCCTCTTGCAGATGTGGATCATTTGCAGCAGGAATCTCAGGTAAGCACAGAGCACATAAGATGCACACTATGTTGACTTATTCTCTTGCTACCACAGGTCTTGGTAAAATAGAATCATAACTGTGAGATGGATGCCTCTATAAATTATTTAAATAAATAGATAAAATTCCTTGTTGCAGTTGAATGTTCTAACATATTTAGTGTCAGTTGAAGAACTTTATCCTATTCTTTTAATCTGAGAGAACTGAAAAAATGTCAAAATATGATATAGCCCAAGTATCTTGTGTCCTGACTCCTGACAAATTATATCCATAGGAAAGACAATGTAGTTCATGTCTATTTTTCCGCTTGAATACTGTGAAATGTAAAGGTAAAAGGGTCCTTAAATCAAATTCTATTTCTGATAAATACCTCCATTAAGTTTTTTCTGTCAGTGTTATTTGCCACTGTTGTCTGTGATACATTTTCCCCCAAATTCCCTTTGATCTAGCCAACAGCTTGGGAATTCTAGATAGCCTCTGGTACTAATTATGGCTTAAAATCAACCAATATTGGCTACATGCTGCTATCAACTGAGACATAATATATCCTGATTTTTATAGTATATATTTAAGTGAAAAAGTCAAGATTAATTTCAAAATAAAACTTTTGAGCTGGATATGGGTATGTCCAGAAATGAAAAGATAATTCATTGTTTTGTACATCTTATGCCTATTCCTAAGCAGACTATAAAATGGGACTATTGTGAACTAATATTCAGGTTTTACATGCAAAATCAACTAAGGAAAATACCAGAATACCCATAAAAGTACAATTTTGGGAGTTTCTTAATTAAGAACTAAGTTAATTAGTTTACAATAGTGCAGAACAAAAAAAATCCACATAAGAATAATAGTGAAAGTAATATGGCCTCATTTGAGAATTGAGACAATTGTTATTATTTGTGTAGGTATTTATGTGGGACTATACAGCTTCTTTTAGCATAATCCCTGCAACGGAATAAAAATTGAAAGTGAACAAGGAACAAACATATTATTCATAATAATTGATGTTCAGTGCTAGCAAGCAACAAAACTATAAGGTTTCAACTATGGTGTTGTTGAAACCCCTGAAGACAGCCCTATGATAATACAACTAATATGCTGAATATTTCTATTTCTATTTATTAGATTTGTATGCCGCTCCTCTCCTCAGACTTGGGGCGGCTCACAATATATACTAAGGGACCTGGATTGGTAAAAAAAATAAATATGGTATGAAAATTGGAGAGGAAAAAATAAATAATCTGCACTATACTGATGACCCTACACTGAAAATATGTATCTCCAGGCTCTAGTAATAAAAGTCAAGGAACACAGTGAAAAATAGGACTAAAATTATATATATATAAAGATAAAATACAGGTAATAGTATAAGGGCAGACTAGATGGACCATGAGGTCTTTTTCTGCCATCAATCTTCTATGTTTCTATAAAGTAGACAAAGATGCTGGGATTGTCTACATCTACAAAGACCAGAATAATGCAAATACTGTAATGGCATTCTGTGCAACTTCTTTTACAAGCAAAAGTTGGATTTGGAAAAAAGTAGGATAGAAAGATGCAGACAGACAAAAAAAAACAACCAAAGCATCATTTAACAAGTGAATCCAGAGTTCTCACTTGAGGCATAAATTACCAGGCTCAAATTATTCTGTTTCAAACACATTGTATAAACACATTATTTAATGCTGAGAAAGGTGGAAGGAAAGAAAACAGGTTAACCAATAGCCAGAAAGATAGACTTAGTTATAGTGACAATGGGTGTGCCATTCCTGAAGGACCAGGTTAAGGACAGATAATCATAGAATTATTAAGAGTCAGCCCTGACTTGATGGCACATAATCTATCAGTATTGGTACCATTATTATCACTAACTACTGTCATCACCAACAGAACATAGCACACATTTAAAAATAATATATATTGGCTGCATCTATTTCTATCTCTATCTGTCCAGCAGTTATTGTTACAGAATGGATAGTAGCTGTATTGTTAAAGGGCAAGATTTTCAAAGGATATTTGTTTAGTTTGGGGAAATTAATTTTTTGGGGAGGATTCCTTTACACACTTATAGTTTCTCAAACTGCACAGTTTTTTACCATCAAAATTCAGCAGCATACTGCATTATGGACCCAGCAGGCTAGGCAGGAATTTAAGGGTAAATTCTGGAGAAACAATAGAAAAGCTTAGGAAGGGCATACACAGCCTGCAGGTTTTTGATCCCTGCTGTATTTCATGCTAAATAATATGCAACAAATTTGAAAATGTGTTAATTTGAATGCCAATTTGTAATGTAGGATTGTCTGGGTTATTGTCTTAATTATTGTCAATTAGTCATTGGCATTTTTTCCCTACAGCCAAAACCTAATTTGGCCAAATTAAGAAAAATGGTTAAAGCCTGGAAGCTCTTTGGGAAAGAAAAAGAATCTACTGTTAACGTTCAAGCCTCAGCAGTTCTATGAATACAGGTGCTACTTAAACACTAGTTTTTGTACTATGAACTCCCTAATATTATGGAAGATGAAAATTCAGTATTTGGGAAGGAGCCTAATACTTTGGAGCATCTATGATAGTCATAATCAAAGATTTTGTTCCTTTGGGGAACAAAATTACCTTTGGGGTACATATTACCTTTAGCAAAAAGCAAAGTGAGAATAGGCTAAGAAGTGACGTAACTTCCATTTTATATTTAGTCCATTTTCTATTTAGACCATTTTCTATTCTATCTCCTTTTTGAAGCTTTTTCTATGTATTGTAGAAAACATTTTTCAACAATTTAAGAGCAATGCCTTCTTTCATGAGATCAAAAATAAGTAATTCTTATATCCAAATGTTTTAAAATTAGAGTATAATCTTTACAATTCCTTATAACTGACCAGAAATACAGAGGTTTATGGAAACTGAAATCCAAAGTACCTAAAGGATATTAAGTTGGCTATTCCTGAATTAGTATGGCATTGTCTTATGAAGACTTTAGAATGGGATATTACTAATAAAGTTGTTGAAACATACCTAGAACACAACGAAGACAATGAAGATACTTAGAACACAAGGAACACAAGGAAGAATGCCAACAGAGAAAGCACAGCTTAAAAATACTTTTGAAGATAGCATTTTCATTTTCCATACTTTATTTTTTTCCCCAATAAAAACATTGGTATTTGTTATATCACCCATTTATTCTGGAATAAATTAAGCCCATAGTGCAAAGTTTCAAAGTTCACGATCATCGGGATGATAAAGTTCACTCATAAGACGATAGATATAAGAAGGAGAATTTCCTCCAATGTTTGAAATGAAGAGTGTGATAAGTTCTGGAGGAACGTAGTCAAAAACTGGACAGTAAACATTGACCTTTGATAGAATCTCTCCTGAAAGAAAAAGATTTATATGATTGAAAAATGACCAGCAACATAAAAAGAGAGAACAAGCAGATATGTCTACTCAAAGCATAAAACAATTTAGTCACCATTAATTAGAGTAAATTATTTGCACTTGGGTCCATTGAAACCACTGAAAAGTAGTTCTGACTCATTAAAGACCTAATGATTACAGTGTAAATGCATTCAACTAACTGAGAACTTCGCTACATCATAAATCTATGTGTGCTGATATTTTGCCTTAGAAACAAGGCATTGCTATGAGGAGGGAAGATTACTGATCTAAATTTTCTATTTCCCCTTGAGGCTCTGAGATTAGATGAAATATATACCAGCCCCTCAGATTAGCATAGTAATTTAAAGCAGGGAACAACAAGTGTTAGGAGCATAAACACCAATGCAAACATGGTCACTGGTAATTCCACCTTGCTACTTTGTTCATGGAGTTACAGTAGTCCAGCTGCCAGAGTGGTTCCATGATGAGAATTCCCATTAAATAAGATTGGATGCTACTTATCCTAAATTAATCATTCAAAAGTCCAAGTTGTAAGCAAGTGCTTCCATCTTGAAGCTGACTAATATTGCACAAGATGCTGAAGATCACACTTGGAAAAATTGAACAGGGCCAGGATCCACATTTTTATGGGCTCTTAACTGATAAAATTAACTCTTTTTCTCCATACCTCTTAATTAACAAAATATTTTACCTTCTGTAAAAGGCAGTACTTCCTGTGGAGAGACAAACTTGTGGAATGAATCCTCTTCATTAAGAAACTGAAAGTGAGAAGAGCAAGAGACAGAGATGGATTAGACATAATCTCAACTACTCAATATTCCCCTGCTCTGTAATATACAGGACCTGAAATTTCATTACACCACAATCCCATGAAATGAGAAGCAATTCTCTATAAACATGCTGTAAATAAAACTAATAAAATAAGTTAATTCAAACATCTGTTTTGATTGCCCAGAGTTTTTGATCGATGGCTAGATCCAAAGATTTAGCCAATTCTCAGAATTCACCCAGTGTTTTGTTCCTCACTTTAACTGAACAAGCACTGTCAGTTTGCACAGTTGAATCTGAAGAAAGGTGTGGGTTTTGTTTTGTTTTTTTGAAAAGCTGAAGTAAGTTTAGATAGACTCCTACTTTGCCCCCACATGATTGATCAGCCTTTTAAAAGTAGCTGTCCCACCCTGTAAATTGCTAGCAACCTGTGTGGATGGGGAGATCATAATCGCTATTTAAGAATCCCTGGTATGTGCCATAAATTTGGTTAGAAAAATGCATCACAGAGCTCATTATTTCAGAGAGAAAGATACTCAGATTCTTCTCTGAAAAGTACACTGCTTGCTTGCAGACTACTAGGAAGATTCCATTTTTCCAGTGCATTCTTATTCAATTTTATATCGCCACGTTAGCACTTTTGTATTTCTCCCAACCAAAGATATTGTTCAAAAATCACTGCACTCGCCTGTGGTGTGAGTTTGAACATGGGTGCACAGACAATGAGAGGGGTAGAATGGTGTTTGGCTGCTAGCGCCAAAGTATGAGTTCCACTGACAGCTATTAATGCACCATTGGCCAAAATGGTTTTTGTTCCGATGATAACCTGCAAAATACAAGTGGACAATGAAAACGGCTTGTTGTAACAGAATAAAAATTAATCTACATAATTAATAAATATTCTTTTTTCTACATCATGATGTTGGCTGACAGCATAAACCATGGTAAATTGTGGTCACGTGACTGAGATTCTGCAGTCATAAATGTGAATCAGGTTTTTTTAATGAAAATCTATGATTCTGTGTTTTATCAGCAACAAGAAACTTGTCAGCTCTGAAGAGAAAAACTCAACACCAAGATGCCCACCTTGTTTACTCGAGACATAACAGCAAAGATGGCTGCATCACTCATGACTGTGGTTTCTATATTCTCTTTAGACAAACTGACAGCCATTTCATGGCCCTGCAAGAAAGAAAAAGATGCAGGAAGATTAATATTGGAGGATATATAACATGTAAGCATTATGAACTATGCAATCCAAAGCTTTTTGAATGATATTATCAAGCTAGGCCACACAAACACTTCCACAAAGTTCAGCAGAAGAAAGAAAATGCAGTGAACTATCTGGCTGGGTACTTTTTAATTGGGTAAGCAACATTACATTTCCGCTTCCCAAAGTCTACACATTTTATCATAGTATATTTTTTATTTAAAATGATGCTCCATGTTAAACATTAACACCAAGCAATTGCAAAGAAGTGCTCACATAACAAGCCGTTACCTGGCAAAAGGGTGCACACTCAGCCACAATCACATGGAATTTCCTTTTACGTGCTGCTTCTTTCAGAAAAGCCTCCACTGTGCGTGAATAACCAATAGTCATAATCACTTCATTGGAGTGGATGTGTTCCAAAGCCTGGGTGGAAATATTTTCAGTAGTGCTCTCTGCAAGGAAAATAAAACTAGTCATGAGAAAAGAGACAAACAACACACATTTGCCTGGACATTGCCTTGTTCAATGTTTTTCATAATTTTGCATACATAAATCTCTAAGTTGACTTTAATTCATTTTAACTGACATGGTTATAAAGATTTATTTAACAGACCATCCTGATAAGTCTACATTTTCTAGAATTCTCAATTGACAGAATCAGCAGTCGTGAATAACTGGAATATATAGTAATAAAAATGGGTTGGAAAGGGGAGGAATAGGCCATTTTTTGACACTGATGGACACGAGAATCTTGAGATTATGATGTACTTTTTAAAAGAATAGTTGTTGGGAATGTTGCCTATTTAAAAAAGCAACTGATTGAGCATGGCCAATCCTGAAAGATATTTTGACATGCAGACTATGCATAGCATCTTAGTACTCGCCCATCCTATCCCTAGATTGCTCTATATCGGTATTTTTCAATTTCAGCAACTTTAAGAATTCCCAGCTGGCTAGAATCCCATAATTTATTTTCTAAATTATCTGGAACTCATAATCATTTTTGGAAATGATGTAAATTTTGGTCTAGTAAAACTAGTATTTTATTTTACAATATGTTAATATCTTATTTAAAATCAGGTGAGAATCTGCCGATTTTTAACAGACTCATGCACGTTGTATTGCACAATTTAATTTGTCTTTGCAGTTAAAATTGGAGGAAGGTTATTATTACAACCTGCTTAATTTCTTCAAATTACATAGGCAAAATATTTACAGTAAGTGTTGTCCCATACAAGGCAATTATTTTTTAGCATTGCCCAGTTCATAAATCAGGCCACACTGCTTCTACATTATTTAAAATGTAACTAGCACTGAATTCTTTCTACAGTATTCCCATTGAAATGGAAGAGATATTTCTGCTGATTGGAAGGCAAGTTAATGCTTCAATTTAGGATGTAAATTGAAAAATCTTATTTTACCAGGAATGATCTAATTTCTAATTCCTTGTATTCTACTTACCGAGTTCAAGCAACAGCTCTCTAATAGCATCAATAATATTGGCCCGTAGTGGCTGATAGCAGATCTTGAAATCTTCACTGAGACCTCCTGAGGTCAGAAGTTTGTGCAGAGATTCTTGCTGGTCACTCTCTTCACTACGTCCTCGGAGCCTGTGGAACAAATAATTTCAATCCAGACAAAGTGAGAAAATGTAAACCTGATGAAAGCCTGTACTATTTGCTTGTCAGAGTAATATGGTTCCTTCAAAAGATTTAAGAACTTTAGAAGTCATGTCTCTGGAAGGAACATTACTCAAGCTAAACAAGTACAAATATATTGAGCAAACAAAATGGGCTTAAGAAAAAAACTTTAGTACAGAAAGAACCATATGTAATGCATTCTTAAGTAAACATTCTTAAGAACATTCTTAAGTATCCTATCACAATATTCTTATATTCTTATAAGGAAATGGTGGGTGGTTCCTTCATACAATCAAAGTTAAAAATATTAGGATAAACCAATGTTTGATTTTAAGTCTTCGAAAATATCTTCTCAGAAGTTGCCAAATTAGTGAAAATAAGTCAAGCTAAATCAAATTTACCTGCTGTATTCTTCACGAATTATCTTCAACACTCGTCTCACCATGTTACCTACAGTGGTCTCAGATGGTTGGGCTGTACTCATTCTCTTACCTTCCTTACGAATCAAGTTCATTAGCTCTCCTGAAATGACAGGGAGATACAGTACATCTATCTGTTAATTCATTATATATCTACAGTTCAATCGACTTCCCTTAAGTACTTAATTAATTTTTTAAAGTTTATTTATTGGTTTTTACAAAATAAAAAAATAATAATAAATCTCATAGTTCTCCACCTGTATCCAGTAAAATTCAAATTCATAATTCATTATGCAATATATTCAATTCAAACAATAAGCCCATTAATATATGTATACATTTATAATAAATAAGACACAAGAGTGACATGTATGATATCTCTTACTTTTAACTAGTAAAAAGTTAACTATGTTTATAGTTGCTTATTTCGTCTATTAGTATTGCTTTAATCTGAACTATGTGAGTATTATTTTTATATACAATGATACCATATATTATTATATTTTATTTCTGTTTTGGATCCATTCATACCATTTATACCAGTGGTTCTCAACCTGGGGGCCGGGACCCCTTTGGGGGTCGAACAACCGTTTCACGGGGGTCACCTAAAATCATGCTAAAAGACAAATTTCCCATGGCATTAGGAACTAAAGCTTCTGTTCCGGCGCCTTGGAACATAGTTTTACAATCCGAGCAATCAGGCATTTACAGTGGGGATGTCCCTCTGACCTTCCTGCCAATCAGCTTAAAGCTCTGTTGGGAGAAATGGCGCTAGACTTATGGTTGGGGTCACCACAACATGGGGAACTATATTAAGGGGTCGCAGCATTAGAAAGGTTGAGAACCACTGATTTATACCATGTCTTATTACTTTCTTTATCTTTTGTTCCCTTAATTCCCTTAGTCATTTTGTCCATCTCTACACATCTGTAAATTTTATCAATAATGTTATTTTTCGCTGGGGTCATTTCTTTTTTCCACATCTGGGCAATTGATAATCCAACTGCGGTTGTAATATGCATCACTAAATGAAGTGTTTGGAGTATTTTCTATTTATTTTATTTTATATTGATTTATTGATTGATTTATTGATTTATTTATTGATTTGCTTTGCTTTGATTTGTATGCCACCCCTCTCTGTAGACTCGGGGCAGCTAACAACAATAATAAAACAGCGTATGACAAATCTAATATTTAAAATAGCTAAAAACTCTTATTAAAAACCAAACATACACACAAACATACCATGCATAATTTGTATACAGTATTCCATATTCCTAGTAACATACTTTCTGGGGTAAATTCGATCTCTTCCTTTGTAATTTCTAACAGCCAGCTATGAATAATATTCCATAGTAGACCCTTGATTTTAGGACAGGTCCACCACATGTGAAAAAAAAGTACCTGTTTATTGCATTTCCAGCAGTTAGCACTTAATTTTGGATACATTTTAGCAAGTCTTGAAGGGGGAAGGTGCAATCTATAAAATAGTTTATAATACTGTAGTTTTCTTTGTATGCAGCTGATAGTGTAGTTTTACCACTGGTGTACTCAATTTACAGTCTATTCCTCCATCTTATTTATTTGTTTGTTTGTTTGTTTGTTTATTTATTTATTTAATTAATTACTTACTGGATCTTTTCAGTTAGCTGGACCTTTTTATCATTAACCTTGAACCTGGGACTTTAGTAGTATTACATGACATTATATGTGTGCCATTATCCAAATAAGAGTGTCAAGGAATCGAGTGTTTAAAACGGACACTATTCTTGCTAATTTTAATCAACTAATTAGTCACGATTATACACCATGGGGCATAATGAGATATCAGGCTGATTCCATCTCTGTTAAATTTTCAAAAGCCCCTCAAAAGACTTAGCTAGGTCATCAGGCTTGGCGGGTCCCAAGGTGGAAAGAAAAATTGCATGGTGTTCAGTAGGCTTAAACACTAGCATGCTTCACTGATGCAACCTTTTCCGGAGGGACATCAAAGAAACCGATTGAATTAAGACTTAAGGAGTATTTTCACTTTCCTGTCTTAGAAAGTAATTAGCTTAGCTGTGCTTTCTATTTTATGGCGAGCAGGGAGGCAAAGGCAGAATTCAGCAGTCCGCGAAAGCATATAATTAGCCTGTGCCAGGGATAAGCAAAGTTGGCTCTTCTATGACATGTGGACTTCAACTCCCAGAATTCATGAGCCAATCATGCTAGCTCGGGAATTCTGGAAGTTGAAGTCCATATGTCATAGAAGAGCCAACTTTGCCAAGCCCTGGCTATGCCTACCCCGCTTGCTCACCGGCATTGTCCCAGCGCCCGTTCGCCACGATCTTCCGCAGCAGCCCCACCGTCCGTCGGGCCACCTCGCCGGAACGCGGCAGCTTTCCACCTCTTTTCAGAAGCATCACGAAGTCTTCGATCTGGCCGGAAAGCTCGGACTCCTTCTTGGTGCTCAGGACCGACATTGCGGCGATTGAAGGCGAAACCTGAAGGGACAGTAACGAGCTCAAGCCAGGAACTGGGGGAAAGGGCTTTGGTTGCAGACCGGACCTTCACAGAGCACAGGCCTTTCCGGGAAGCTGGGCTGTCATTGGATAGAAGAGGCTGGTTAGTCCCGCCCTTTTATATATACAGTAATTCATCTCCAATCGTCAATTTGGTGGGGACGGGGACAAAACCGGGACGTTCCAATTTCGTGCGATCGTCCCCCAAAAGTTCTGATTGCGAGGGGGCTTCTTGTTAAACCTCTTATGACCACAAATGCGACTCTACTTGCTCCACAACATTTAAACACCCAGCGCACCACTCTACCGTCTCTGTCCTACTGTCCTCTTTGATCGTGACTTCTTACTAGGTTTATACAAACTACTACTATCCTATACATGTTTGACGAAGGAAGTTAGAAAGGAAGGTGGGAAGGAAGGAGAAAGGTAGGAAGCAGGGAGGAAGGTGGTAAGGAGGGAGGAAGGGAGGGCCTATACAATTTATGTATGGTATGTTTGTATGTATGTCTGATTAATAATGGGGTTTTTAAAAATGTTTTTAAACTATTAGATTTGTCATGAATTGTTTTATTGCTGTTGTCAGCCGCCCCGAATCTACAGAGAGGGGCGGCATACAAATCTAATAAATAAATAAAGGTAGGAAGGAAGGTGGGAAGGGAGGAAGGTAATAATAATAATAATAGCTATTATTATTATTATTATTATTATTATTATTATTTATTAGATTTGTATGCCGCCCCTCTCCGAAAACTTGGTAGGAAGGAAGGAGGAAGGTAGGAAAGAGGAAAGAAGATAGGAAGGAAGGAGTTAGGAAGGAAGGAAGGAGGGAGGAGGTGGGAAGGAAAAGAGGAAGGAAGGAGATGGGAAGATAGGAAGGAAGGAGGGAGGAAGGTGGAAAGGAAGGGAGGAGGAGGGAGGGAGGGAGGAAGATGAGAAAACTCCAGTTGTATGTTATCTCAACGTTCCCCATTAACACACATGTCTCTCTCTCACACACACAAACACACTTTAGACTTCCCACTCCTCGTTTTGATAGAATTTGCTTTGGAGGACAAGGATGAAACAGTTTTTAATCAGAATCTATCACTAACTGGCCGGTCGTGGACCACTCACAACACTTTTATCATTTATTCCATTTATACAGCCGCCCATCTCACGAGAGATGAGCCACCCTCGTTCTCACACTCCAGGTCACTCACAATTCAAAGATAAATGGTTCCTCCCCAAAAAGTAAATAAATAAAGCAACCGTATAAACAAAACAAAACATTAAAAACAGTATCCCCCCTCCTCCCCTCCTCCAACAAGGACGTAAGACATTTTATGGACTTGACACTGCCCTCTTATGGAAATTAGATGTGATTGAACAAATAAGACACACATTAATATAATCATAATATAACATAATATAACAACATAACATAATATATAATATAATATAATGTAATTGATATAATATAAAATAATAGAGTCTATATAATATAAGACTCTATGCAGGATGTAGCCGCAGAATGAATGTGTATTTAAGCAGTATATCTAGACTGTGTTTTCCTTTATTTCCCTTTAAAACTCTCAGCCTATTTGGCATAATTTTCTCCAAGAAAGGAATTAAGGACCATAATTACAACAATACAAACTAGGGTAATGCAAACCAGAGAAAAAATAGAACAAAAAAGACTAAAAGGCACAGAAAAGAAAGAAAAAAGACAAATAAAAAAATAAGAATATGGCAAAGAAAAAGACAATAAATGACATTCCCACTTTCATCACAAGTATAAACTGTTTGCATAATTTATTAACTTCTCTTTAAAAAGACAAATTGATCTCTTCTTCCCATATCCTATCTCTTATCTATAGACAAATCTATAATAGTCTTCATTTCAGTCCATTAAAGCAAAAATCCATTAAAGGTTAACAGAGATAACAATATATCTCTATTTTAACATTGATCCATTTATTCCTCACTGTCATAGAACGTAGTTTCTTTTCTTTTTATCCCTTCTCACAAAATTCTTCACAAAACAAGCCTCTTTCATAAATTCCATATAGGAAAATTATTCAGGTCACTCTCCTGGTTTGTTGTTTGTACGTCCCTTTTAATTATTAAGTTTCTTTTGTATGTTCAATGTAACATCATTTTCAATGTTATTATTGTAGCCTATCATTTGTAAATCTACTTTCAACTCAGTCAGGTAGAACTTGTTCCTCTTTTAGACACAATCTATTTATAGCGGTAGACATTTAAAAATAATAATTTCTGTGTAAATTGATTCAAAAATATCCTTTATTATGTCCGTTGTTGGGTTATTTTGTTTCATTCCGTAAATTGTAAGTTGAATTTCAGTGTTCTTCTTTAATTGTAAACCTAGCTCCTTATAGTTTCCTCTAGTGTCCAGTTTTGAAATCTTATATTGTAAAAAATACAAAGCAAAATAATTTTTCCATGGTAAAGATTCTCTATAATTAATTCCAAAATCTTATTTCAGAATTTAAAAATCTTATTTCATATGAACCCTTAGTCCATTTGTAGCTGCACCCTACTGCTCTTTATTCCATTTTTTAAAAAATTCTGAAGCTTACATTAAAAGTTTTGTTAATTAAGGGTTAAAGGAAACAGATGCAGTACAGTAAAACATTTTGATCTGAAGTTTCCAATAGCTGATGGCATTTAACAAGCAATTTCTGAAAGTGACTAAAAAAGGAAGTATATGAACTTAGTGTTCTTTCAAAGGTGCTGATTGTTTGAGCAAGATGGTTATTCTAATCACCATCAGTTTTCACAAGGCAAACAAAGATGGTATCCTTCTAACTTTTTAGCTTCTGAATCACTTTAGCCTATTTCTAAGAAAGTAAGCTGTTTCTAGCCAAACGTTGACCTGTAGCCATCCATTCTTACTTTCTACAAATACCTTCAGAAGTTCTGGGAGGGGAGGGGGCAGGAATTTTTGGAGAAAAAATGATTTCATTTCTATATGAAATTGTAGTTTTTTCTATTTGTTTATCAATAATTTAATATAAAATAAAATTGGTTGGAGAACCTGTCAAGCATTAAATGACATATTGTTGGGGAAAATTATGCTCATTTGCATTGTATTATAGTGGATTTCCAGACCTATATTCAAATGACTAGTGTTGGGCGAACCGAACCCGCACAATTCGGGTCCGTACTAAATTTTGTGGTGTTCGGCATGCCAGACCCGAACCCGAATTTTTTTCAAAATTCGTGCTTTAGTTCAGCGTTCGTGCCGAACACCGCGAAAGCCACCACCTGGCCGTCATCTGCTGAGAAGAGGAGGAGGAGCCGGGTGGCGGTGGTGGCGGAGGAAGGCAAACACCAGGGAGCTGTCAGCTGGTCGGGAGACTGGGAGGGAGGCACAAAAGGAGCTGGGGAATCCCACAAAAAGATTCCGGGGGCGGAGCTTTGACATCACGTATACCGGTAGGTTGCTAAGGACGTCAAAATGATCACTTCCTGGATTCCATGACTGACTTCCTGCTGGCTTCCTTGTTCACCTTCTTTGTTGAAGCTAGCTGTGAAGGTCCTAAACTGAGATCATGTGATCACCAGATGCTGTGATAACTATAAATGCACACTGGTTGCCAGGCATGTCAATCATGATCACATGACGAGGGGGATGCTGCAATGGCCATATCTTTGAGAACAAGTCATAAGTTTCCTTTTTCAGCACTGTAAAAACTTTAGATGGTTGCTGAATGGGGATTGGTAAATGAGGACTCCTTTAGTTTCAAAAATAAAGTCAACAAAAGATTTATGTAAAATTACAATTTTAAATACAATTATATAAAATAATCTGTACAATAAGGAAAGAAAAAGAAAAGAGAAAAAAGTAACAGTAATACTAAGTAATAGTACGTAATACTAAAATAATACCAAGTCTCCTTGTGAAATGAGCACAAAGGGGAAAAGACATGAGAAAGTAAGGGAGAGGATCAGAAAAGAACCAAAAGCAATTAAACACAGAGAAAAAACATCTAAATTATATTTCTCTCTCTCTCTCTCCCACCCCCCATAAATTATCATATAAATTGCTGTTCTTCGTCACATGTCTTGCAGTTCATCTGCAGTTCAGATATTTCAAAACTAATAAAACAAACAAATCTCTATTGCCCTGGAATAAAATAAAGATATTTGTTTTGTTCAGTAACATAGGTTATTACAAGGATAATTTGGAAACCGTGGGATGAGTCTTAAATTGTATCTCTTCCCATAGCTTAATATTGGCCATTCTCAGGAACTTTGTTTTTTTACCCATAAGTCTCTCTGGTGTTCCTTGATCCAGACAGCAACAATCCCACGATTTCTCATTTGAATTAGATTTTCAGAGGTCATATTGCTTCCAACACATGTCCATGGAAAGCTTCTGGTTATCAGCAACATAGTGCTGATTGGTAGGACTTCCTTTAATTTATTCATTTTTTTTGACCTCACAAATAGAATGACCCTTTGCACGCTCTTAGATCTGGACTCCACATTCTAAATTTATCTTTAGAAAAAAGAGGTAATAAGTAGCAATAAATTCGTCTTCGTCTTTGCTTCATGTTTATGAAATCACGAAAGCAGTGAGAAAAGCTTAACCATAATTTACTTTTCCCATTCATTTTGATGAATTTACTCAAAGAGTCAAGATCTGGTAAGTGTGGTTTTAAATAAGGATGAAGGCAATTTGTTCAAAACACTGAATCACATAGTTATAATTTGGCTCTTCATTATGCTTAAGTAACAGTTTTTTAATTTTGTTCATTTATTTGGTTAATTGTGTTTCTATCCACTTACTGTTCTCCTCCTCCACACTTTTTGGGTGCATTTTATTGTTAATTTTATTGTTAATATAATGCTGAGGAAATTTTTATCTGTGCTAGCTAGAAATAACAACAGCTATGAGAGTTGAGGAAGCCATATCAAGCCAAGGAACTGATAACATGGAAGCTAGAGAGAATAATAATAATAATAATAATAATAATAATAATAATAATAATTTATTAGATTTGTAGGCCGCCCCCATCTGAAGACTCGGGGCAGCTCACAACAACATAAACAGTGTACAAATCCAATTTTTAAAAATACAATTTAAAACCCTTATAATAAAATAATCACACAATCCAATCAAACCATACACCAGCCTTGACAATTGGGATGTGTGTTAATTTCCACATGCCTGGCGGCAGAGATGAGTTTTTAATGACGTATGAAAGGCAAGGAGGGTGGGGGCAGTCCTAATCTCTGGGGGAGTTGATTCCAGAGGGCCGCCACAGAGAAGGCTCTTCCCCTAGGTCCTGCCAGATGGCATTGTTTAGTCGACAGGACCCGGAGAAGGCCTACTCTGTGGGACCTAATCGGCTGCTGGGATTTGTGTGGCAGAAGGCGGTCTCGGAGGTATTCTGGTCCGATGCCATGTAGGGCTTTATAGGTCATAATAATGTTAAGCATTATCAAAATGTTGGATATTTTGCATACACTGTTATCTGAAAAAAACAAAATAAATGAAATGAGAAGTCATTAAAAATTCCTAGATTGGTGAAACCAAAGTACAGTAATACCTCATGATACGAACTTAATTGGTGCAAGGAGGAGGTTCGTAAGACGAAAGGTTCGTAAGATGAAACATTGTTTCCCATAGGAAACAATGTAAAGTCAATTAATCCGTGCAACCAAAAAACCCCCCGCAAAAAAACGGCTTTCGGCGACTGCTGGGAAGCCGCGCGGCTGTTTTAAAAGGTGACAGCCGGCCTGGGGGGCTTTCCAGCACCCCGCGAACCCGGATTCGGGGTTCGGAAGTTCGGCTTTAGCGTTCGGCTTCAGAAGACAGCTGGGAAGCGGCGTGGCTGTTTTAAAAGGTGACAGCCGGGCTGGGGGGCTTCCCAGCAACCTCCTGAACCGAACCCGGGGTTCAGAAAAATTTTGCCTCTTCTTACGAACTTTGTTCGAGTTACGAACCGGCGTTCGGGAGGCTTCTGGGAAGCCCCGCCGCCCGGTTGTCACCTTTTAAAACAGCCGCGCGGCTTTCCAGCAGTCTCCGAATGCCGGTTCGTAACTCGAAAAAAGTTCGTAAGAAGAGGAAATTTTTTTCTGAACACCGGGTTCGTATCACGAGTTGTTCGTAAGACGAGGGGTTCGTATCTTGAGGTACCACTGTATTGTATTTTGGAATATAAGACGCACCCCCCCCCCCCAAAAAAAGAGGCTGAAAATTTGGGTTGCTTTATAGTCTGAATTTAGCTTTTACTAAGCTTTTTTTCAGCCCTAACGAGATGCTAAGGAGTGAAGGGATATTCCCTGCTTTGCTAGTGAAGGGATCTTCCCTTTGCCTGATTTTATCATTGTTTATCTGTGAAGAGAGAGAGCATGCAGTGTTTTAGAAACTGTTTTTAATCCCCAACCAGGGGATTAAAGAAAAGCAAGTGTGCGTGCTCAAAACCAGCAAACTAACGTGCTGAAGTGACCAGACTAAAGACTAGCCAGATGAATGCCTGGTATGCAGATTATTTTTTCCCTATTTGACTCCCCAAAAACGAAGGTGCGTCTTATATGCCTAAAAATACGATAACTGTTTTCTCTACAGTTGTGAGATGGTGGGAGCTATAACTTTGTGGGAGAAATCAGATTTTTCTTGCCTTTGCAACTCTCTAATCCTAATTTACAATAAATGTATTTGTGATTATACAGATTAGTCACGTTTAGGGGAACAATTTTGAATAAGGAGCTGTTGCACATAAATTGAAGGGAGATGGTTGAGATGATGGTTCAACCTCTTAAACTTCTTCCTTCATTTCAAAACTTATATCATTGCTTTTCCTAATGGGTACTTACCGTAGTTGGAATTTAGGCAGCCCTTTTAAATACACAAAAGGAACTATTTTCTAGTCACAGCTAAAAGACTGCTTCCCACAGTCCAAGCCTGGGTCCCAAGAGTCTTTCTGTAACTGGTTATAGTGGCAATGTCTGTAAAGGTCAATTTTATAAGTGGTTTCATTTTTTCCCCCCAGGCTGGGCTGTCTGCTGGACTGACATGACTCACTCGGGGGGAAAAATCAGAGTGGCACCACTAGGTTATCCAATAATATGTATTTGGTCAGATATGATTACTTTTATGAATACAGTACTTCTACCCTAACCCTAACCCTGATTCTGACCATTCAAAAAAACACATTGTGAAGTTTCTTTTTGAAGAATTTGCACAATGCTAGTAATTGTCCTACATTCTTCAGAGAACTTGAAATGGGGTTCTGAAGATGTCACCTGCCATTGTCTCACAACATCTCTTATTGCAAAGAGAAAAAAAACCCACAATAGGTTTACACCACCTTTTATAAGAACTATCCACCAGGCTTGGGATACATTGCTGCCTGCTGAGATAAAGTAGCAAATAGCAGACTAATCAAATTATTTTCTCACCTGAGACAGAAAAATCTCTCTTCTTCCTTGATACTACAGTATAACTTCAATGAATAATACAAGTTTTTCCTGAAACGCTGCTGAGAAGACTTCCATATCCAAATTATAAGAAGAGCTGGCCCTGGCACATCAAGTTTTAATTACTGATTTTACTAGCATATATTTTCTCACTAAATATTTCTGTTCCAGATAAAACATTCAATTCTAATGCAATGTTATTACTTGTATATCATAAAATTATGATTGTCTAATTGTGTTTAAGATATCCTAAATGGTGAATGAAGAATGAAGTTTCAGAGGTGCAGATGTTTTTCTTCTTGAAATTCATTTCCAAGGGACATTATTCTTCCATCAAACGGTAATTCATCCATACTATAAACTCTATTAGCAAAATACTTCAGCTTCAACCGAAACAACACATGTACAAATTAGATTAAAATTCAATGTAAACCGTTCAAAACCCGACTGCAGAAAATACGACTTCAGCAACAGAGTGATCAATGCCTGGAATGTACTACTTGGCTCTGTGGTTTTTTTCCCCAAAACCCAAAAACTTTAACCTTAGACTGTCTACAGTTGACTTCACCCCATTCCTAAGAAGTCTGTAAGGGGTGTGCATACCATCCCTGTCCTACTGAGCTATTGTCCAAATTTACTTTTATGTTCATACCATACCTATTACCTTGTACAAGTTTTGACAAATAAATAAATAAAATTAAAATAAATAAAATACCGGTAAATAAAATGTTCTGCCGCATTCTGTGTAGAATTCTTGGGTTATTTTTTCAGTTGTTCTACGTATATGGGCAGTTATTTTTCTGCACCTAAAACATATGAGTGACAAAGTGACTATAAAATATTATATTTACCCAAAAAGAAGACAATTCCCCTCAAAACTGATACTGTACTACCATATTTCAGGAAATCTAAGGCAACATGTCTGTTTTTTAAAATAAATTATTTGGAAATAAAGTTGCCATCCTTTCAGTAAATAAATGTTCAATTCTTTTCAAGGCATATACAAATCATAAAATAAATACCAGGCTCAGAGGAGTATAGCTGCAAAGCACTTCACTGTTTTGGTGGGTCAGCACATTAGCCATAATGTTGATAGGGACCCCTGATAGAGTTCATTGTTCATTTATTTATTTATTTATTTATTGTATTTTTATGCCGCCCAACTCCCAAAGGACTCTGGGCAGCTTACAATAGGATAACGAAATGGAATCCCTGAACTGTTTGTTTCAACTTTTGACAAGGTTGTTTATTGCCAATTTCAGTGGAAAACTGAATAATCAAGCCAGCTAACTTCTGTCTAGAATATCCTTCCTATTAAGAAGATCCCAGGAACTATGTGGAAACAATTGCAATAGTACTTTATTTTGCAATATTCCTTTTTTTTTGGTACTAATCATTGACTAATCATTAAAGTTTGTTGTTGTTGTCATTACTGTAATAGTCTTTTTTTATTTCCTGTAAAGTTTGTGTGTTTCATCCTTTCTTCACCATATACGTGACCCTCTCTTTGCTGATGACTGTGCCCTGAATGCTGAATCAGCAGGAAATGCAAGCCAGTGAGGATAATTTTGCAGCTGCATGCAACAATTTTGGCCTTCTTATCAACATAAAGAAGACTGAAGGGATGCATCAATCAGCTCTGAAAGCCAAATACCAAGAGCCCACCATCACACTAAAGGGACAAGAGCTACAAACAGCACCCTCTCCTGTGCAGTGACAATTAACATTGAGGTCCACTGCAGAATCGCTAAGGCAAGCTCTGCATTTGGCAGACTTTGGAATCGACATGGAATAAGCCTTGCTACAAAGCTCAAAGTACTAAATTAATACTCTAGAACTGATTTTTGCTAACATAGAATATATCTTGGAGAAAAAAGCGAAATGAGAACTCTTTTTTTTACATTAAGTATTTTGAATATTCAACTGTTCAGCTGTTTTACATTCCAAATCCTTTTTCTGAATTTTATTTATTTATTTATTTTGTCCAATACACAAAGAGGGTTTAGTGGGTATACTGTATATCTATATACACATAGTAAAATACATAATGAAGGTTATAGAGGAGATACTCATAGTAAAATATATCTAAGAAAGAATAGAAAAGAAGATATAGTAATAGAAGATATCAATGAAAGAACAGAAGAAGAGATATAGGAATAGAAGAAAGGTATAGGAGATATAGGAGAGCAATACGACAGGGGACGGAAGGCACTCTAGTGCACTTGTACTCGCCCCTTACTGACCTCTTAGGAATCTGGATAGGTCAACCGTAGATAATCTAATGCTAACTATTATTATAAACTAAACCTCATGCATTTTAGGTTAATGAAACATATCTACTAGATCACAGGTCTCCAACCTTGGCAACTCTAAGACTTGTAGACTTCAACTCCCAGAATTCTTCAGCCAGAAAAGCTGGCCAAGGAATTGTGGGAGTTAAAGTCCACAAGTCTTAAAAGTTGCTAAGGGTGGAGACTCCTGTACTAGATCATTTCCAACAGCAAACTACTTTATTAATAATAACTTAAGATGTTGCCAAAATATTGAAATCTTGTCTCATACTGTAAGAGGTGTAAGGAACGAGGCTGCCTAATCCCTCCAAGTCAAATATCCCTTTTCACTTTCAGTCATTTACATTTTGTCAAAAATTAGAACTGGTTCCCAGTTTTTCATTTTTTGGCTTATTTTTTTGAAGGTCCAGAAATACTCAAACTGACATTACGTTCCTAAGGGAATTCTAGTAGTTTGCAAAAGCATTGGATTTTGTTCAGTCTCAGCCTTCGTGCCCCCTGGGGGCCTCAAAATAAACATCCAGGCAGACTTGAGACGGGCAGCCTCCTCTCATATAACATCCTTGAAATAGTCTCCGGTTGGGTGGCTTGGCTATACTTGCACCCCCTGAATTCTTCTTTCCTTCCTTCCCTCCTTGCCAGACTCTGCCGCTTTCTCTACGCCACCCTTGCCTTCGATCCTCAGCCTTTCCCACTGGGCTTCCGGCTCTACTAGAGTGAGCCAGTTGTGCTCCTTCTCGAACGAAGAGGCCGTAGTCATTCATTCATGATTTATTTATCTATCTATCTATCCATCCATCCATCCATCCATCCATCCATCCATCCATCCATTCATTCATTTTATGCCGCCCTTCTCCTTAGACTCAGGGCGGCTTACAACATGTTAGCAATAGCACTTTTTAACAGAGCCAGCATATTGCCCCCACAATCCAGGTCCTCATTTTACCCACCTCGGAAGGATGGAAGGCTGAGTCAACTTTGAGCCGGTGATGAGATTTGAACCGCTGACCTACAGATCTACAGTCAGCTTCAGTGGCCTGCAGTATAGCACTCTACCTGCTGCATCACTCCGCCTCTAGTTGAATTAAATGTTCTGTTTTCTTCTGAAACTTTTCTTGGATTTATCCATGGTTGGCCTACGAGGGGTCGAAAATTGTGTGTCGGTGGGTGTTGCACATTGGCGGTTGTATATATTTCAAGCAGCAGGGAGTCGCAGCAGAGGGATGAAAGTCTCAGAGGCGGCTCCAGAGTTCAAGGTGCTGGTAATGGCCTATCAAGACCTACGGGGCCTGGGGCTTTGAGGGATGGCCTCTTCCCAATTACAGCTTGTCAGATCTGGCATCAGGGTCATGTTGCGGCCCACAACAGCTAGGAAGCTGTCATGAGGTCGGTTCTAGGAAGCGAGCCTTTTATGCCAGGGGGACCCGTCCCCCTATTTTCCCTTTGCAGTGAAACAGAGGTTTCTATCTTTTGAGTGAATTCATGTTTGGATGCTGCCTTCTTAGCATAAGCCCGGAAGGAGTTGGGCGGCCTATAAATTACTAAATTTAAATTAAATTAAATTAAATTAAATTAAATTAAATTAAATTAAATTAAATTAAATTAAATTAAATTAAATTAAATTAAATTAAATTAAATTAAATTAAATTAAATTAAATTAAATTAAATTAAATTACTAAACAAAACAAAACAAATCAATCTCAACAGTTTTCTGCTGCACCATCTATAGGATGCATGTTTATGCATAGGCCTGCAATATAAACTATTTTTTTTAATGGAGGCTCAAACGCAAGCGTGTGTCCGTCTTCCGCCGTCTGTCCTCCCCATGGTTACGTACCATCCTCTGCTAGCTGGCCTCAGTCATTTGCTCTTTGCTTTCATCTAGGCTGGGAACTCTGCCGCCCATTAAGCAAAATCACCATGGGGACAAGAATGTCTGGGGCTGCCAGCCTCTCTCCATGTGGTCCGTAATAACGGCAAGACCTTTTTCTACTGCAGTTCAGAGAATAGGTAGATTAGAGACAGGGGCATGGTGGTGGTGGTGGGGGAACTCATGTTAACAACGTTCCTTGTGACACTACACTGCACCAATTTTCTCTGCGAACTTGAACCCTGGAAAGCACAGTCACGAGGTAAACCCAGAGGGTAAAATATTGATGTGAACTTCGAGTATATATATCTGAGAGTGAGAAAATAAGATCAAACTGAAGCCAGACCTGGCTGCTATTCTGTCTCCGTTAGCAGCTATATCTGTAAATATCAGTGGCTGAAGCTTTTCAGAGCATGGAGATATTAGCTGACAGCGATGTTTAATCTGCATACCAAGCCATTGTGGCCAGCAGAACTAGGAAACCAGGGCAATAAAGGCAAGCTTTCGTTGGTCAAGCCTGCAGCTGAGGAACTGTCGCTGTTTACCTTCCCCAGATTGCTGGATGCAAAGCTCTTAAGAGAAGAGTTCATCTCCTGGAACACGATTAGCAGGTAGAGGTTTTAATGAAAAGGGGAAGGGGCCGGGGTACAATATTCGGTGAATTGATCTGCTTGACTGAGAATTCCCCTTTCCTAATAATCCTTGACAATGACCACTGAAAGTTTATTTTATTTATTTATTAGACTTATATGCCGCCCTTCTCCGAAGTTACAACACCACTGAAAAAAGTGACTTACGACCATTGTTCACAGTTATGACCATTGCAGCATCCCCATGGTCATGCGATTTCCATTCAGATGCTTGGCAACTGACTCACATTTACGACCGCTGCAGTGTTCTGGGGTCATGCGATTCTCCCTTTGCAGCCTTCTGACAAGCAAAATCGGTTTCACTTAATAACTGTGTCACTAAGTTAACAACCGCGGTGATTCACTTAACAAATGTGGCAAGAAAAATCGTAAAATGGGGCAAAACTCACTTAACAAATTTCTCACTTAGCAACATAACGTTTGAGCTCCATTGTGGGTTGTAAGTGTAAGTGGAGGACTCCCTGTATTGTGCAATCTGTCCTTTGAAAGAAGAGGCAAAATTAATGACAGTACCTAGGACAGTGATGGTGAACCTTTTCCCCCTCGGGTGCCAAAAGAGCTATTGCACATGCGAGAGTGCCCACACCCATAATTCAATGCCTGGGGAGGGCAAAAACAACTTCCCCCACCCTCCAGAGACTCTCTAGCCCTCTGTTTCCCAACTTCTGGTGGGCCCAGTAGACTTATGTTTTGCCCTCCCCAGGCTCCCAGGTTTCCCTGGAGCCAGGAGAGGGTAAAAACGCCCTCCCCAAACCTCCCAGAGGCTCTCTGGAAGCCACAAACGCCCTCCCAGAGCCTCTGTGTGAGCCAAAAATCAGCTGGGCGGCACACACATGCACGTTGGAGCTGAGCTGGGGCAAAGGTTTGTGTTCCAGCAGATATGGCTCCGTGTGCCACCTTTGGCACCAATGCCATAGATTCGCCATCACTCCTAGGACTTCCATGGCGCTTCAAGATATCCTTCTGAGACTATAAATAAGCATGGAAATCCAAAAATACTGATTTTATTTTGAGGATAAATTAAGTTTTATCTTGAAACCTTTTGTTGCTAGGAAGGAGATATTCAGATGATCAGGTGGAACTATGCCTGCTGTACCCATCCATATACTGTATTTTTCAGAGTATAAGATGCACCTTAGTGTTGGGGGAGGAAAACAAGGGGGGGAAATTCTGCCTCTGCCTTCCAGCAAACAGCAAACTGTACAGATGATATACGCTGTTTGCTGTGTATTTCTGTGCATATATGCCTGACCCACAGAAATAGCATAGAAGTGGAGAAATGTACATTATGGCAGTATATTAATGCCATAAATTTTTCTTAAATATAGTCACTAACCCTTCCCAATTATTTAAATAGACCTACTCCAAACATGACTAAGTCAAGGTTTAACTCAGCTGCCTTATCTTAATACTAAACAAGGCACTGTTAAATTAATTTAGACTATACTGTTGATATGAAAGCCATTGATGTGGCTTTCTGGAAGTATAGTTATTCTCTGCTATTTAAAAGAAGATACAATAGCACTGGGCTTCTTCAGATCAAGCATTTATTATAAAAAGCTTCTTCATTTTGTTAAGTTAATAAAGCAGTCTTCAAAAAATAAGTCTAATAATTTGAACATTCTACCTTTAAAAATGGTCTGTTTGACAAGAAACGTTACATTAAACAGAGATTTAATTGTTTGAAGATAGCCTTCCTGATTCTGATGTCTTCCACTTACTAGGAGTGTAATTTTAATGTGTACTAACTATGATCCAGCATATACACAGTGCTCCATGGAAATTATTCTTTTTTTGGAGAGGGGGGAGTATAACATTTTCTTCATTTTTTTCTCCAACATACAGTATAAACAACATGAGCAGTAAAAAACCCCCCACAGAATTAGTGCCTAAAATAATAATAAATGATATTTGTTTGATACGTTAAACATTCATAGAGAAAAAATGCCAACAATGCTTTTAATATATACCTTTTATCCTCTTCTTTGCTAAATTGATTGAAATTAACTACACATGAAACATATTCCACCTACAGATAGCAATATTATAAAATCTAATCCCTTATATTCCCTTTTTCTATCTATAATAAAACAAAAACATCTTAATTCAGTATCTAATTTAATCCTTTCATCTCTGTGTTAGCTTTTTATCCATTGTGCCACCAATCATTATTTCGTCATCCACGTCTTTAATAAATTAAAATTAAATCATCATTTATTCCTTCAAAAGTAATTAAGAAAATTACTTCTTAATTATTTTTAGTTTCCAACCATTCATTCCCCAGATCTTATAGTAATCACACTCTTCTTTGTCTTTAAGTTTTAAAGTAAGCCTATTCATTTCAGCACAATCTAAAATCGTGGAAATTATTCTGAGTTAGAAATTGAAAGAATAGAGCAGAGAGAAAAACTAATAAAATGCATCTTTTATTTCTGAAAACATGGGGCAAAGCCTCCCAACATATAATGAGACTGAGAACAGTGTAACCTGGACGCCATATTTATGACTGAGTTGTATAAATATAAATCAAAAGTAACATTATTCTTGTTATTATTATTTATAATAATACACCATCCTCCCTCTTAAAATTGCCCCAAACACACTCTATTTTCTTTTGGACTTTGATCTGCCCTGTGGCAACGCTGACATTGCTCTTGTGCCAGCCCATTTACCTTAGAGCCCTAAGCTACAAAAATAAACAACCTAGTTCCGGCCATGTGCAGCTGGAGGTGAATAAGAGCCTGTACGCTTCCTGCTGTTGATGACAAAAATGTGGCAATGGGAATAACAACACGTGCCACTTCCCCCAATTGTCAGCTTCCTGAACAAACAGAGACCTTTTACACCTGGCATGGAATATATTTGTATGTACCACAAATTGTTAGCATATTTCTTGTGGTCTAGGTGGTCTGAAGTTGATTTTAATTGGTAATACCCTTGATACAGTTTTGAATTAAATGTATACATATGTCAGAAAATTAGAGAGCAATGCCCCTTTCTCGCTCTTCCCAAATATCGTTTGTTCATTGGGTGCAGCCTCACTCTACTTTACCTGTCTTAGGATAACTCCTCACTGCAACCACTTTCACTCAACCACCTCCTGAAAATCTTTTTGAAATTTGGTTGCCTTCAAACTCCCCAATGTCACAGCATTAAGAAAGAAAAAAATGACTCCCTGGCCTGCATCAGCAGAACTAAGATCCTTCATCGATCACGGCCCAGGGTCCCCAAATATGGCAACTTTACGATTTGTGGACTTCAACTCCCCCAATTTTCCAGCCAGCTATGAATTCTGGGAGTTGAAGTCCACAAGTCTTAAAGTTGCCAAGTTTGAAGACCTCTGTATCATGCTATGAGAAATGAAAGTAAATGTAGGAATTTATTATTTATTGTGGTACCTCTACCTACGAACTTAATTTATTCCGTGACCAGGTTCTTAAGTAGAACAGTTTGTAAGAAGAAGCAATTTTCCCCATAGGAATCAATGTAAAAACAAATAGTGTGTGCGATTGGGGAAACCACAGGGAGGGTGGAGGCCCTGTTTCCTCCCAGAAGATTCCTAGAGAGGCCCCATGGAAGCTTCTCCCCGCCTTTTCCGGCCTTGTTTCCTCCCAGGAGATTTCTAGAGAGGCCCCACGGAGGCTTCTTCCTGTCTTTTCCAGTTACAGTTTCAGAGGCTCAGATTTGTAAGTAGAAAATGATTCTTGAACACCTGGTTCTTATCTTAAAAAGTTCATAAGTAGAGGCATTCTTAGGTAGAGGTACCACTGTATTCTAATGTTTCCTCCTACAAGTCAAAATCTATATTCCTACTTCACATTGTGAGCATTGTCTAGATCAATGACGGTGAACCAATGGCACATGGAGCATATCTGCTGACACACAAGAGAAGGCTCTGCCAGCATGCGAGGGAAGCCTCTGGAACCTGGGGAGGGTGAAAAACCGGGGCCACTAGAAGTCAGGGAACAAGCCATTTCCAGCCTCTAGAAGGCCTCCGGGGGGCAGAAGAGGCCGTTTTAGCTCTCTCCAGGCTCCAAGAAAGCCTTTGGAGCCTGTGGAGGGTGAAAAACAGGCTTACTGAGCTCACCCAAAGTCGGGAAATGGGGAAGCAGGATGGATCATGTGTGTATGCACGGCAGGTGTTGAAAAGGAAGATGTCGAATTTCGATATGTAGTTGTCCCATGTGGATTTCTCCGGGTCGAAGAAGTCAGGAGCTCTTCCGACAGGCAAGTTGTCCATGGTGGAGAGCGTAGGTTCGACCGTCCGACGTCGCCAGTGAAAAGTCTGAGGCAGCTCGGGCTTTTAAAATGGTTCCTTTATTCAGCTCTTTTTGACAAGTGACTCCAGCGAGGAACGCGTCTGGTTTTACACAGCGCCAGACGCTCCTTTTATACATTTAGGCTTCCCACCGAAACCCAACTGTCAGCGTCTTAGCCAATCAGGAGCTTTCAACTTTTTTCCACTGAGTTACACATAGTTAACAGGTGTGGCAGCACAGGGGCATCACGCATGCATGCGCAGGGGGTGGGACCCATTGAGTTCTGGATGTGGGCACTAGTGCGTGAACCTGAGGGAAAAAAGGGTTCGCCATCCCTGGTCTAGATAGATACAAAAAAAGAGAGTCAAACACCCAAGATCTTTTTTTCACCTAAAGTAATATGATCATTATCTGATAATTGGACATGGTATGCAAATGGAAAATTGTGTGAATCTGTCCACAAATTAGCATAGCATTTAGACTTATATACTGCTTCACAATGCTTTACTAAGCGGTTTACAGAGTTGGCATATATTGCTCCCAACAATCTGGCTCCTCATTTTACCGACCTCGGAAGGATGGAAGGCTACGTCAACCTTGAGTCTACTGCAGTGTTTCCCAACCTTGGCCACTTGAAGATATTTGGACTTCAACTCCCAGAATTCCCCAGCCAGCGAATGCTGGCTGGGGAATTCTGGGAGTTGAAGTCCAGATATCTTCAAGTGTCCAAGGTTGGGAAACACTGGTCTACTGAGATTCGATCTGCCAAACTGCTGGCAGCTGGTGATCAGCAGAAGTAGCCTACAATACTGCACTCTAAACACAGCACCACTGTGGCTATTAAATTCCACAGATTGATAATATTTTTTTTTAAAAAACATAATTTTACTGAAGATAAGAAATCAGTTTAGACCAATATAGAGACATAATGAGATCACAAAACTCCAGAGTTTTTGGGCAGAAGCAGGTTGTTTTCTGTAGTTCTTCTGACCAGTAATTAGATGGTACGCTGAAAGAAAATTCTGAGAATAGAATTTTATTGGCCAAGTATGATTGGACACACAAGGAATTTGTCTTGGTACATATGCTCTCAGCTTACATAAAAGAAAAAGTTACATTTGTCAAAAATCATGTACAATACTTAATGATTGTCATGGGGGTCAAATAAGCAATGAAGAAACAATCAATATTAATAAAAATCTTAGGATACAAGCAACAAGTTACAGTCATAAAGTCCTAAGTGGGAGGAAAAGGATGATGGGAATGATGAGAAAAAAAACTATTAGAAATAGAAGTGCAGATTTAGTAGAAAGTCTGACAGTGTTGAGGGAATTATTTGTTTAGTAGAGTGATGGCGTTCGGGAAAAAACTGTTCTTGTGTCTAGTTGTCTTGGTGTGCAGTGCTCTGTAGCGATGTTTTGAGGGTAGGAGTTGAAACAGTTTGTGTCCAGGATGCGAGGGATCAGTAAATATTTTCACAGCTCTCTTTTTGACTCATCCAGAATACAGGTCCTCAATGGAAGGCAGGTTGGCAGCAATTTCTTTTCCTGCAGTTCTGATTATCCTCTGAAGTCTGTGTCGGTCCTGTTGGGTTGCAGCACCAAACCAGAGAGTTATAGAGGTGCAGATGACAGACTCAATGATTCCTCTGTAGAACTGTATCAGCAGCTCCTTGGGCAGTTTGAGCTTCCTGAGCTGGCACAGAAAGAACATTAGTTACCTATTTACTGGCTTTATATGGCACCTGAAACATGCCCTTCCAAAAGAACATGTGGTATGGGGGGGGGGTGGCTTTGTGGGGTAAACCAGATAGGAATCATAATCATAAATAAGCTAATTCTACAAGGCACATTGACCGACTCTTGCAAGACTGGAAGCACAGGTAGTTCTCAAAATGACCATTCAAAAAAGGGATAACATCCCTGAAAAAAGTGACTTATGACCATTGTTCACATTTACATCCATTTCCGCAATCCCGTGGTCATGTGATCAAAGTTCAGATGCTTGGCAACTGACCAGTACTTGTGACAGTTGCAGTGTTGTGGGATCAGGTGCATCTTCTGCAAACTTCTGACAAGCAAAGTCAATGGGGGAATCCAGGTTCACTTTCTCCTACCTTCCTACAGGTCAAAGGAGTTTGAGGGAGAGACTAATATGCAGCAGAGAACTAACTGATTGGGCGGTTCATTGTTTTCAATCAGCCTGCAGCTTCTACTTATTTAAATCTATGAATGTCCTGGCCTTAACACACAGGAATCTTACTCATGGAAAAAGCAGCTGAGGAGAAGGCGTGGTGAGGAGGACAATTTGGATGAGTTAAACTGTGGGCAACACACCTCATTCCTGTCTCATACAAAAAAAATATTCCTTTTGAATCGTGATACCACCACACTGTGAAATGAATGTGAATGTTTATATCTGTATACATTAAATATTGCTGACAGGCCAAAAGCAGAACAGCCCAAATTCAGAGTATTATCACATGGAGCAGCTGGATAGCACAGAGATTAGAATGCCATCCTTTGATATGGGAAAGTAGAGTTCAAATCTCAGCTGATACCTACCTCACCAGTAGGGTTCCTTGGGGAAAGACTTCACTTAAATAATAATAATAACAAGAGAGTTGGAAGGGACCTTGGAGGTCTTCTAGTCCAACCCCCTGCTTGGACAGGAAATCCTACACTACTTCAGACAGATGGTTATCCAACATCCAGTGGTTGGGGCATTCACAACCTCTGGAGGCAAGTTGTTCCACTGATCAACTGTTATTTCCTGCTTGAGTAGGAAATCCTACACTACTTCAGACCAACGGTTATCCAAAACTTGCAGTGTTGAGGCATTTACAACTTCTGGAGGCAAGTTGTTCCACTGATCAATCGTTATGACTGTCAGGAAATTTCTCCTTAGTTCTAGGTTACTTTTCTCCTTGTTTAGTTTTCATCCATTGCTTCTTGTTCTACCATCATGTGCTTTGGAGAATAGGTTGACTCCTTCTTCTTTGTGGCAGCCCCTGAAATTTATTTACTTATTTATTTATTAATCAAATTTGTATGCCGCCCCTCTCCGTAGACTCGGAAATACTGGAACACTGCTATCATGTCCCTCCCTGGACCTTCTTTTCATTAAACTAGCCATGCCCAGTTTCTATAAACGTTCTTCAAATGTTTTAGCCTCCAATTCCCTAATTATCTTTGTCGCTCTTCTCTGCACTTTTTCTAGAGTCTCAACATCCTTTTTGCATTGTGGCAACCAAAACTGAATGCAGTATTCCAAGTGCGGCCTTACCAAGGCCTTATAAAGTGGCATTAATACTTCATGTGATCTTGAGTCTATCCCTCTGTTAATGCAGCTTAGAACTGTGTTGGCTTTTTTTTGCACCTGCTGCACACTGCTGGCTCATATTTAAATGGTTGTCCACTAGTACTCCAAGATCCCTCTCATAGTTACTACTGTTGAGCAATGTACCACATATGCTGTACCTGTGCATTTTGTTTTTCTTCCCTATATGTAGAACCTTATTTGATTTTCACCATTGAACTTGCCTACCTTGTATTGATGGAATGCTTCTACAACACTAGACCTAATGCAGTGCTTTTCAATTATTTTCTGTTATGCCCCCCCAGGAATAATAATAATAATAATAATAATAATAATAATAATAATAATAATAATTTATTAGATTTGTATGCTGCCCCTCTCCGCAGACTCGGAGCGGCTAAGTAAGAAGTACTGTACACATTTCAAGAAGTAAACTAAGAAGTAAACATTTCACGTCCCCCAACTCTCTCTCTCTGTCGGGATGATTGTTTGCAATATTTGGCATGCTTTTGCTGAAAAAACTTAGTTTATCAGCATGATGCGGGTGTGATGTGTTTTAAGTGACGCCTTAATTTATTTGGCTTCATGCTGTTCGCTGCCAACATTTTTAAACACAGTAAACATACTGGTCTTTCCTCGTCTCCCACCGTAGTCACAGTGAAGCCAAGCGCTACATTCAGCTGCCTTGAGTCCTACAGGATTGGGCGGCATAGAATTAAATTAAATTAAATTAAATTAAATTAAATTAAATTAAATTAAATTAAATTAAATTAAATTAAATTAAATTAAATTAAATTAAATTAAATTAAATTAAATTAAATTAAATTAAATTAAATTAAATTAAATTAAATTAAATTAAATTAAATTAAATTAAATTAAATTAAATTAAATTAAATTAAATTAAATTAAATTAAATTAAATTAAATTAAATTAAATTAAATTAAATAATTAAATTAAATTAAATTAAATTAAATTAAATTAAATTAAATTAAATTAAATTAAATTAAATTAAATTAAATTAAATTAAATTAAATTAAATTAAATTAAATTAAATTAAATTAAATTAAATTAAATTAAATTAAATTAAATTAAATTAAATTAAATTAAATTAAATTAAATTAAATTAAATTAAATTAAATTAAATTAAATTAAATTAAATTAAATTAAATTAAATTAAATTAAATTAAATTAAATTAAATTAAATTAAATTAAATTAAATTAAATTAAATTAAATTAAATTAAATTAAATTAAATTTTACATATGCTTCATCATATTTCCTCATCTTAGCTTATGGGAGACTTACATTTGTCTTATTATCTTCATCTCTCTCCTCCTTTCTTTTCATCCCTGTTAAATATTTTTCCATGGTGTCTCTTAAGGGTTTGTTATCTGCACTTCATATCTCCTGCTCTGTGCTGTGTGCAAATTCCTCTACTCCCTGCAGCAACAAAAAGCACATTCCTCAGGGCCATGCGTGCCCCGCCCCCCAGCATTGTTCCGCTCCCCCCCCCTCCGGTTGGCCTGCCCCACTATTTGAGAAGCACTGACCTAATGAGAGGTGATATACTGTAAGAAACATTGGAGGGTGTTGTGTACGGAGTGACGCCCCTGAATTTGCATGCCAGTCGTGGATTGGCTAAAACATGACGGGCAAATTCAAAGCGCTGTCAACTGCACCTCCAGCATGCATGCCTTTAAAAAGAGCTGTGTGTCTTGTGTATTCTTGTTATATTTTCTGTACATAGTTTTAAGGCATTTTGACCATTCCAGCCTGGTGCTGCAATAAAGGTCCTTGTGATACAATGTCTCTGCCTGATTCTTGGAACTAAACAGAGGGAATTATGGATGTACAGAAGACCAGACTCCACACTAAGAAACAATTAAGCTAGCCAGTGCTTCAACATAGTGAAGAAGATGCTCTTACAACTGAGATAGACTATCTTATCTATCTATCTATCTATCTATCTATCTATCTATCTATCTATCTATCTATCTATCTATCTATCCTTCTATTTATTGGATTTGTATGCCGCCCCTCTCCGCAGACTCGGGGCAGCTAACAACAATGATAAAAAACAACATGCAACAATCCAATTAATAAAACAACTAAAAACCCTTATTATAAACCAGACATACACATAAACATACCATGCATAACTTGTAATGGCCTAGGGGGAAGGAATATCTTAACTCCCCCATGCTTGGCGGCATAAGTGAGTCTTGAGTAGTTTACGAAAGACAGGGAGGGTGGGGGCAGTTCTAATCTCTGGGGGGAGTTGGTTCCAGAGGGCCGGGGCCACCACAAAGAAGGCTCTTCCCCTGGGGCCCGCCAAACAACATTGTTTAGTCAACAGGACCCGGAGAAGGCCAACTCTTTGGGACCTTATCGGTCGCTGGGATTCGTGCAGTAGCAGGCGGTTCCGGAGGTAATCTGGTCCAATGCATTCTGGACTCAAGAACACATGGAAGAACGAACAGATCTACAGCCAACACATGAAGCCCAAAACTCCATGCACCTTCCTTCCATTTCATAGCATCGCAGTTGATACGAAGCACAAGATCATGGGCAAACTAGCTACAGTCAACCCTCATGACCAGGGATGGGCTGCTGCCCGGACAGGGGGATAACTCAGTTGGGTAGTGAAAATGGAGCTCCTCCCCAGAGCACCCACTTTGCACTGAACAGAATCCTCATGACAATCCCTAGTTG
This sequence comes from Erythrolamprus reginae, assembly GCF_031021105.1. Classification (NCBI taxonomy): domain Eukaryota; kingdom Metazoa; phylum Chordata; class Lepidosauria; order Squamata; family Dipsadidae; genus Erythrolamprus; species Erythrolamprus reginae. Next base: position 68,480,675 of record NC_091950.1, read on the forward strand.
GCTATATGAGCAAGAAGAAGCATATTGCCTGTTCAGCTCTGGAAAATGAGGCTGGAGGCTAAGAACAAGACAACTCACTCAGCTGGTGGAACTATAAAAGGGTGTGGAGATTGGGGATAAGCCTTGGTTCCTGGGGGAAAAAATACAGGGGCGTGTCTCCATCTGAAACCCTAAATATTGATAAACAAAAACTCACAACACTGGCTATGGGCTAAGGACATTCATTAGAGAAACAAAAAAGATAAATGCTCTGTTCTCCATAGAGAACCATCCAATGTGCTCCCAACTGCAGTGCAAAAACACAGTGATGGTCTTGCCACCAATATAAGAAACTGAACAAACTGGAAGAACATGGGTTAAAAACGAAGACACGTAACACCAGTGTAAAGTTGCTGCAGAACCTGAGAGTAGACAGCAACAATTCCCCCCTCCCCAAATACTTCCGATAACACCTCCTTTATCCTGTGACAAGAAGTCTTGTTGTCTGAGCATGTGTCATTTGTCTGTACAATTAAGAATTTTAATCTGCTTTTACAGTAGCAAGCGCTGGGATAGCATCTGGAGGAGGCAGGGGAACTGTCTTGTGCACCTGCTGGCAGGGGAAAAAAATGTCCTAAAGCAAAATTCTCCTCTCAGGACAAACGTCAGCTTTCCTGTCTCCTGAAAGTGGCATTGTTCTCTCCTTTGACTTTTACGCAATCAACAGGTTTTCCCATGTTTCTGAAAGGTGTTAATGAAATGGAAGTTTTGTAGATAAGATCAGTCAACTGTTCCCACCACCTAAGACTGGCCAGATGCAAAAGCCAAGCAGAAAAGGACTCCACCTTGCTATCCCTAATATATGCCTAATTATATATATACCATTAGTTGCCGAAAATATTCCACAGATTAATAGACTTCCTATAGCATGAATGAAAGAATCAACCTTTATTGTTTGCTTTTTATATTTTTTAACAGGATTCATATTTCTGTCCAAACTGATCTTTGCCTTATGTATAACAACAATTATTTTTGGAATTTTGGACAATTAAATTATTTATTCATTATCTATCTATCTATCTATCTATCTATCTATCTATCTATCTATCTATCCATCCATCCATCCATCCATCCATCCAGCTATCTAGCTATCTATGTGCCAGATGCCATTCATGCATCATAATGAAATCTCCAGAACCGTAAAGTGTACAAACTTGAAACTTGGCAGGTACGTTCCTCTTGGTTTCTAGGTGCTCACTAAGAAAGGTTTTTCAAAATGACTATCAGATCATTAGTTATTTCCAACATGCTTGGATGCTAAGGAATTAGATGTTCTACTCCCCCTCCCCATCTGAAAAGAACTCTGTTCCAACTACCAGTGGGTGTGGCCAGCACATGACTCACCCAGCCTGTGGACTGGGAGTTTAGACATTCTACTCCATGCTAAGGGGTTCAGTTTCATAGGGAAGCACGAGTATCCAGCTACTAGTTTATTCATATAATGAAATACAAGTTGTTGCATATTTATTAAAGCTTTGCTAACTTAAACATTGGCTCTGATTAATTCATTCTGTAAAGTTTTCTCATCCAATCTTTTTCTCTTTTTTTCATTTTTTCAGGACAAAAGTGTGATGAAAATTTCCCTAGTGGTATGGAAGATTCCTAAGGCGGCTTTGATGTTGATGAAAATATTATGCCTTTGCAGAATAATCTTTCTAGCTCTGTGCAGCCTTTTTAGTTTTTCTCTCTTCTATTAACGAATAATTTCAGACACAGGCCATTATCTTGATATCATGTAGCCTTTCCTATTGGCAGAGTTTCACCTTTGCTTAAAATATTAGTCTTAACCCTCTCTTGCCAACCTTAGTCCAGAAATTGGAACATGATAGTTAAATGTTTTATTCCATCTTAATAAAAACAAATTCCAGCAGGGTATTCATAAAAAGAAAGTAGACTTCACTAAAATGGCAAAGAATGCAAATCCACAAAACTAAGATTAGCCTGGTAATTAAAACATGGCAATACAAAATCTTAAAAGTCAGATAAAAATTAGCTGCATGTTGAAAAAGATCTCTAAAAGGTCTGAGAATAATAGCTCCTTTTCTGGGGTGGAGCAAAATAATAGAGGCAAAGTATTCAGGGGAAAGCATTCCATTATATTTTTTTTTGCGCGGGGGGGGGGGGGGAGATACCATTGCTGTAGCTACTTCTCTTTGCCACAACCACAACACACTTCTTTGTTGAAGAAATGAAATGCATCTCTTATTATAAGATAAGATAGCAGTCTTTGCTTCCTATCGCCTTTCTTCATCCTTGCAGTTCTTCCACACAATCCTGAAACCAGACCCAGCCTTAAATTAATCCAGCAAGGAATTCGGAGCTGATTTTCTGCCATGTAAAACTAGGTGTGTTTGCTATGAAAACATGGGCTGGGATCCCAAGGGCCACCTTAGAGGCTCTGAATGGCAGCTTTGTTTTTGGAAGCACCGTTATGTAAATCACCACTGAGTTTGCAGGTCTTAGTAAACTTCTATTGCTAACTTGCTTTCAGGTATTTTCACAAAAGACGTTTGGTGATTAGGAAGAAAGTCACTAAGTGCAGTTAGAAGATTTTTAGGTGGGTTCTGCCTAACTATGACATGTAAACATGATGCTATTGGGCTCTTTTATGTGACATAAGCCATCCCTTTGGCTACTCATTTTGTGATTACTTTTTCAGACATGTATCATGTATGTATGATATTGCACCCAGTATTGGGAATGTTCTTCAAAATTTTGCTAATCATATCTGGGCACACCAGCCTGCAATACCTCTTCTACTTCAACTTCACCCATCTTTTATTATTTCTTCTAAAATTGATGTTCTTTTTCCCTGCTTTCCAGTACTAAAGGCATTGTCTCTAATTGAGCTTGTCCTCTTGCTGGCTACATCCACATTGGTTTTTTTGGTAGCAATAAGCAATTTGTCTTTTTTTTTTTAATTTCCAAGTCTAGACTACAGCCATGGAATTTCCTGATGGTTTTCCATCCAAATTCCAATCAGATCCAATATCCTCAGCCTTTTCATAACGAGCCAAAGTTTATGAAGCACCACCAACTATTATTGTGGTAAGCCTGAAAATCCTGGGGGGGGGGGATGGTTTTTGATGGTGGTGGGACATTCAAATCAATGTTGACGTCTGGCAATTGCTTGGTCATAGACAAGAACTTGGGGCAAATAAATTGCAGAATCAATGCATTTCACCTACAGATCTACCCATAACTTGAATTCTCCTCCCCTTTAGGAACTAATGCATTATTTAAGTATCCAGGGGGGTTCAAAATATGGCTTCTACCATTTCAGAATGGTTAAACAAATGTTTTAGAAAGAATGAAGAAAGCAACAGAAGAAGAAGACCACACACAAATTCATGAACACCGTGACATTCCATGTTAGAGCTACAAACTTGTAAAATCCAAACCACATCTAAGCTATATGGTGTCATAAATACCAAATATAATTAAAATATTGCACTGGTAATGTTACCTCGGTGGGCAATGAAACATCTAAAAGCAAACAACTAATATTAGAGAGCATCAATGCCTTTTTAATTATTCCCCCCCTTGAGGCTAGATAATTCTCACCTCTATTTATATAGGTCAGGGCATAATAAAATCCTGATCTGGCTTGTGGACCACTAATAATAAAAATGCACAAAGTAAATTTTATTTTTATGGCATATATCCAAGATCAGCAAAGTTAATGTTTCTGTTGGTTTCTGTGGAATTGACCTCTTAATCTTAATGGTGCTTAAAAAAAGAAAGAAAAATGCCAATGAGTGAAAAAAAGAAGAAGCAGAGATTAAATGGAAGGTTGTTTAAAAAACGAAGCTCCTTTTATGGTCCTATTCAGTCAGTCCTCAGATAATAAATCAGGTTCTTCAGTACAATCTGGTTTCAAAGTATTATCTTAAACTTTGGGACTACCAAAGTGCTTTGCATAATCATGATTCTACCATATGTGATAAAGCAGGTTTTCCAAACCTGGGCACTTCTCCGTGTGTAGATTTCAATTAAATTTCAGAATTCCAAGTAATGGATGTGAGTTGAAGTCACACATTGAGAGAATACTCAGATTGGTGTGGTGAACTGTGTGGGTAGCTTTTGGTGCCTTGCCAACAGTTCCTAGATTCTAAGTCAATAAAATCGCTATAGATACCTTGTGATCCTTGACTACTCATTCTACATAAGCTCTCCTGCAACTAAACTCCTGTAGAAATGATTGCAATATCAATAGGGCTGACCGGGATTTCTAATAGAGTGAAATGGGCAGCATATAAATTTAATATAAATTTAATAAATAAATGAGCAAATAAAATAAAATATGCCTCTTGTCGCAATATGCATCAACCAAATACAAAGTTACATCGGTTCCAGTAGTGGGTTGCTGCTGGTTCAGATTACAGATTATTAAAATTATTATTATTATTGTATTTAATATTATTATAATATTATGTTTATTATTATTATGTTTCTATGTTTCTATTAGAATTGGAAAGGACCTTGTAGGTCATCAAGCAGGAGTCCCTACATCATTTCAGACAAATGGCAGTCCACTTTTGGTTCAAACGGTTTCTCCCATATCCGTGGCATAAATTTCCCCCTGCTTGCCGAACTGGCAGTGGTGGCTGCCTGGCTATGCTCTCGAACCAATTCTCTGATCGTTGCTCCGTGTAATCGGCTTGCAAAACCCCCTCATGTGCAGAGGGTCATTCGCACAACGTGATGCAAAACACACACTTCCAATGCGATGCAAACTGGTAGAGAAAATAAGTAGAACCTACCACTGATCTCTTCCAAGATTGGAAGAGCTTTAGTATAGAAACAAGAAGCAAACCTCATACTCACTTATTCTGATGATATTACCTAGCTGGGTAGTGAAACGTCTGCAAGCAAACAACTAAACTCTAAAAGAACCAAACATTTCGCAGTTCAACCCTGAGTTATAGATATTCTATTCCAATTAGCATCTTGTTTATTAGACAAACATCAGTCATATGCAAACCATATGGATGGGCAGGAGGATTTCAACTTTTCCTCTTCCTCTTCCATTAACAAAAAACCCACCCTTCCAAATGTATTATTTGCATTTTAATATGTGACTTAACACTTAATATTTGAGTTTCCCATTCCTGAAAAATGCACTAGTTATTTTCTACTTTATGAGTACATTTAAATGTCTTCTCCCAAACAAATGCTTTCTATGAGGGTGGGACAGGTTGCCATAAAACTGAACCAGTATAATTAATATATCATAGCTGAATTATAAGAGTTTTTGTTTAGAACATATGAAGAACATACACTGAATGAAAAAGACTTGAACTTTGAGGAAAAGAGAATGTAGGAAGTTAGGAAGAGAAGGGACAGACTGCTACCCGGAAAAAAAATGTGTTTACATAGCTGTATATTCCTGATCAAGGCAGGACAAATTAGGATTAAAGCAGTGCTATTATATAATTGTACCGCTTCTACCTGAAGCATCCAGGCAAAACCAAATCTTCACCTTTATGGAGCTATTAAAATTCAAAACAGTGGTGTACAGCAGAATGTTCTTTATTTATACTCTGGCAAGTTCTCAAGACAGCTGGCAAACATTAAATCCAAATCTTACATTTAATTAGAAAAAAGAATTGATTTATTTTGACTCAGATCGCTGGTCCATTATTCAGCACTTTCTACCCAAGTTTCAAAATGTTCTGGTAAAATAAGAATGTCCTGAACATTAGACACTACTTCCTCCAAGCAGAAAGTATAATTACTTTTTTTTTCTTACTGTATTTAAATATTATTTTTACAGCAAATGCCTCAAACACAGTTTTCAAAGAAATGAAATCCAAATGATAATGTATAAGTCAAGTCACAATAAATATTTAGAAGGTTGTAAGAAGCAATTGTACAAAACAACAATGACATGCCAAAGAAACCTAATTGCTTCAAGCCAAAATTCTGACAAAACAGTTACTCTATTATTATACTATAGGAGGGAAAATGAAGAAAAGGTTGATGCTTACAATCAGTGCCATTTGGGTAAAAGAAATCAAGTGGAGGTGTGGATACTCCACTGAATGCTGCATCAAAGTGTGTACCATATTGATGCTTGTTAAAAAGGACAGGGATTTGATTATATACCTTTTATTTTGATTTTTTAAAAACTCTCCATGTTTACAAGGTTTGGCAAATACAAGAACCCCTGTACATGCATGCAATGAACCTGATTCTTGGGCCAGTCAGATTCTACCCCATTCAGGAGAAATTATACTTATAAATAGGCAGAAAACACCATACTCACTTGTACTTGTGATTGGTACCTCGCCAAGTAATGAAATCTCTGCAAAAACACAACACACTCAGAGATCATAGAACTCCACAGTTCAACATATTGGACATATGTCTGTCTATCATCTACCACCAAAGATACTGTGTAAGCCAGTGTTTCCCAACCTTGGCAACTTGAAGATATTTGGACTTCAACTCCCAGAATTCCCCAGCCAGCAAATGCTGGCTGGGGAATTCTGGGAGTTGAAGTCCAGATATCTTCAAGTTGCCAAGGCTGGGAAACACTGGTGTAAGCAACATACTGTATTTACTCTGTTTCACAGCAACTGAGTAAAACTGTACAACCAATTCAAACATCCAGGGTAAATTTAATTAAAAGTTAAAAAGTTAAAAATATATACAACTGAACATGGAACTATAGAAAATGAAACACAGAATATGGAGTGCAAAAATTACATATATTTAAAATGTGGTCAATCAACTACTCACCCAATATTTATACAGTGTGCATGTTATGTCACTTCTGTGTTGGAAGTGAAGGGTATTTGAACTCTCTTAGATGGACTTTCTAAAGAAAAGTGCCTAGGACTGTGAAGGTAACCTATAGGTAAGGAAGGCCTTTACGAGTAGCCATGATGAAACAAATGTGTACAACTCTGATCTTCCTTTGCAAATACTTAAGTGAAAACTATACAGTGCAATTGTTGAAATAGGTTCTAGGCTGTTTGCGCCTATGCCAAATTTGTCGCAATTTTCCAATGAAAGCTTTGTATAGACAAATTTGAAGAGGGGTGGGATTAACCTCATGCTGTGCTCAGAAGTGTGGTCCTTGTTTTCCACTGTCAGAGGCATCCCGTTACAGATTTCTAAGAGTGCCTCTTGCTCACATCCACACATTAAAATCTTCCAAGAAAGTGCTTTTCCAAGCTTCATGATTGGCAAGTCAGGGGTGGGTTTTGGATCCTTTTGCTGCTGGTTTGCTCAGGGTGCGCCGTACGGACAGCAATAAAAAAATCCAAGATGGCGGTGCCCACGGAGACATCAACAGAACCGGCTCTGTAATGTCATTGACGAACTACTAATGGTTCTAAAGAACCAGATGCAACCAGCAGGAAATCACCTGTGTGGTGTATCTTTTAAATAAGAGGGTCTTTTCCTTAGCAAGACCAGCTTAGTTGATGCTTTTGTTGTTTTGAGGCTATTTTAATTCACCCACCTATTTAAATGAAGTTATTGTAATTGCTTTTGTTGTGCTTGATGCTTTCATTGTGCTGTTAAATCTCGATATTAACTGAAGGATGATACTTTATAGTCTACAGTATTGTTCTAACATATTGCTGCATCCTCCTCTTTCTCCTCCACCTCCACCACCTCCTCCTTCTCTGCTTAGCAGGGACAGCCAGAATATAAGACAAAATAAAAATAGGTAGTTGGCATTAGATCTTAGCTATCTTGAAATATCAGGAAATGGTAATTACTTATTTTGTCCCCTTTAAATTTTTGTTCTATCAGGGAGAAAGGGAGATGGTTGAAAAGTATTTTTTATTCTATTCTGAAAAAAATGCTTTGAGTCATGAGACTATTTTATTTTATTTTATTTTATTTTGTCAAGTATGTGTTGGTAGTATACATAATATAACACTGTTTATATACATGAAATAGATACTGATAAGAGGGAAACATTAGGACAGGGATGGTAGGCACGCTGGTGCACTTATGCATGCCTCTTACTGATCTCTTAGGAATCAGATGAGGTCAACAGGGGATAGTCTAAGGGTAAAGTTTGGGGGGTTAGGTGACAAAAGTACAGAGTTGGGAAGTGAGTTCCAGGCATTAACTACTTGGTTGCTGAAGTTGTATTTTCTACAGTCAAGATTGGAGCAGCTTACTTTGAGTTTGTATCTGTTATATGCTGGTGTATTGTTGTGGTTGAAGCTGAATAGTCATTGACAGGAAGGATGTTGTAGCAGATGACTTTATGAGCTATGCTTAGGTCGTGTTGAAGGCAACGTAATTCTATGCTTTCAAAGCCTAGGATTTCAACTCTGGTTGCGTAAGATATTCTGTTGCGAGTAGAGAAGTGGAGGGCTCTTCTCATATAAAGTATCTCTGGACTCTTTTTATGTCTGAAATGCAGTGCGGGTTCCAAACAGATGAACTGTATTCAAGGATTGGTCTGGCGAAAGTTGTTTATGCTCTGGTTAGTAGTGTGACATTAATGGAGAATTACCCTACGCAACTAGACTTACAATCCAAGTTTTAGAAAGCTTAGAACATGACCTAAGCATACCCCATAAAAGCATCTGCTACAACGTCCTTCTTGTCAATGACTACTTTAGTTTCAATCACAACAACACACAAGCACACATATAAACTTAATGTAAACCGTTCCAAACTCAACTGCAAGAAATACGACTTTAATAACCGAGTAGCTGGTGCATGGGACTCACTACCAGACTCTGTAGTATCAACATCTAACTCCCAAAACTTTACCCTTAGACTATCCACTGTTGACCTCTCCCTATTCCTGTCAGTAAGGGGCATGCATAAGTTCGCCAGTGTGCCTTCAATCCCGTGTCCTAATGTTTCTCTCTTCCCAGTATCATGTATATAAATATTATTATATCTTTGTATACCACCAATACATACTGGACAAAACAAACAAAGAAATAAATAAATAAAATTAAAAAGCTACATAAGATTAGATTAACAACTCTTGAAGCCTTTTTGGTGATGTTGCAATGGGCTTTGGCACTTGATATGAGCATTCCAAGGTCTTTTACGGAGTGAGGGTCGTCTGTAAAATATTGTCTATTCAGCTTGTATTTGGTGTTCTGATTTGTTTGTTTGTTTGTACATATTGGTGGTATATAAAGATATAATATTTATATACATGATACTAGTAAAAGAGAAATAGGACCGGAGACGGAAGGCACTCTGGTGCCCTTTCTCTACTCTTAGGAATCAGGAGAGGTCAACAGTGGATAGTCTAAGAGTAACGTTTTGGGGGTTAGGTCATGATACTACAGAGTACTGGTAGTGAGTTCCATGCATCAACTACTCAGTTACTAAAGTATTTCCTGCAGTCGAGTTTAGAGCGGTTTACTTTAAGTTTGTATCTGTTGTGTGCTTGTGTGTTGTTGTGGTTGAAGCTGAAGTAGTAGTTGACAAGGAGAATGTTGTAGCAGATGATTTTAGGGGCTATGCTTGATACAGTATGAGTATTCCAAGGTCTTTTGCGGAGTGAGGGTGGTCTGTAAGGTCTTGTCTACTCAGTGTGTATTTGGTGTTCTGATTCTTTTTGCCCTTTTGTAGGAGAGAGCCTTTGTTGGGAACTTGCACTTCCACTGGGGATGTGTCTCTCCGTGTGAAGAGACGCTACTATGTCTCCCCCTCAGGCGTCCAAGGGCTTCTGCCCTGAGAACCTCTCCTGACAAAGCCAAGTAGGAGAGGGTCAAAATCAATAAACGGCAATGAGGAGTACTGGCTATAGTTCCCGCTCGGGAGTAAAAAACACCCCCTGAGGCGGAACATGGCTCGGAGCAGGCAGGCATTACTCAAGAACTCCGGACCTCCCCGGCGGAGTCACTCGGGCTTTCCCGCAAACAGAGTCCCCTCAAAACGCTTCAGTCAGCCAAACGGTGCCGGCGGGGCACCGGAAACGCCCCCCGGGGCTGCAAGCGGTCGGCAGCAAGGGCGGAGTGCCAGGGGCCGTGGGAGGAGCAGGAAGGCGGGCAGCCCTCACGCGGGCCCTGCCCGGGGCGACAGGAGCGACCCACGCTCGCGCTCTCCTCCCCCAGTCGCGGCAGCCTCAGGCGGGGCGAGGCGGGCGGCGGGCTCCTGGAAGCGGCTCCTCGCTCGGCGCGCCGGATTCGGACCTGAGGCGGAGGCGCCCAGAGGCTTCCCAAAGCGGCCAGGGATCCAGTCTTATTGAGCGACGTCAATCGTGGAAAAAAGAGCCCGGCGGCCGCGATGCAACTACTCCGAGGTTTCCTGCTAGCTCTCGCTCTGCATGTGGCGGGAGCGCAGGTGAGGTGAATTTCGGAACGGACTTAATTAATCGTTCCCGGTTAATCTGGCGGGTCCGTACGGACTTTTTAGTCTGGTGGCGGGGCTTGTGACTTTGTCCCCTGCTTTTCCCGGAGAGGATGAAGCGGGGGGGGGGGGATTACATCCCTGGGGATCGGCGCTGTCTTTCTCTACTTCGCTTCGGCCAGTAGTGTGAAGGAAGGATGACTGATTGGTTTTATACTGGGGTGTTTTTTTTATTATTTTCCTTAACTTTTTAATTGTTTGTACTATTTTTATCCTTGTTTATATTTTATTCTCTAAGCCCACTTGAGTCCGCCAGAAGACAGGGGGCCCATTAATCAAATCAAATTAAATCAATCAATCAATCAATCAATCAAGGGGAAGAAAAGAACCAAACGGGGCAGACCTCAGAGGCGTTTTGCTAAAGCCTCATAAATGGGCTTTTTTCATATTTTTTAATTGAATTTAAAACAAATCAACATACAATTTATAAAATACAAATATAAAATATTATATATATTTATTAGAAGACTGACGGTAGAAAAAGACCTCACGATCCATCTAGTCTGCCCTTATACTATTTCCTGTATTTTTATCTTAGGATGGATATATGTTTATCCCAGGCATGTTTAAATTCAGTTACTGTGGGTATTATGCTTAAGACCTTCCACCATTCCCGTCTTTGGACCCTTTCAATTTTGTCAATATCTTTTTGTAGGTGAGGTCTCCAGAACTGAACACAGTATTCCAAATGTGGTCTCACCAGCGCTCTATACAGCGGGATCACAATCTCCCTCTTCCTGCTTGTTATACCTCTAGCTATGCAGCCAAGCATCCTACTTGCTTTTCCTACCGCCTGACCACACTGCTCACCCATTTTGAGACTGTCAGAAATCACTGCTCCTAAATCCTTCTCTTGTGAAGTTTTTGCTAACACAGAACTGCCAATACAATACTCAGATTGAGGATTCCTTTTCCCCAAGTACATTATTTTACATTTGGAAACATTAAACTGCAGTTTCCATTTCTTTGACCATTTATCTAGTAAAGCTAAATCATTTACCATATTACAGAAGCCTTCAGGAATATCAACCTTATTGCACACTTTAGAGTCATCAGTTATCTCTATCCTGCAGTTGATGCTTTGCTATCTCCCCAAGTATCTCTTTTTAACTTATCTGTAAAGTTGTTGTGTCCTCACACAGACAATTGGAGCCAGGGGAGTCCTGTGTAATGAGGTCACTTAGGTCAAGAGCAATCTGGCTAAAAGCACCACAGGGTAAAGAGATTTCTAGAGTAGGCTGGTGTATGCTTCACAAATGATTTGGAAGAAGTGCTCTAAAAATAAAAAAGGTTACTATCTAGTAGTGTTTCCCAACCTTGGCAACTTGAAGATATCTGGACTTCAACTCCCAGAATTCTGGGAGTTGAAGTCCAAATATCTTCAAGTTGCCAAGGTTGGGAAACACTGATCTAGTAGACATCATAAAAAAAATACAACTTTTTTCAAGTTGAACCAGACTCCTGATACCTACGTGAACACATCCATGCTGTTTTCATGGCAATGATACAGAAGTGATTTGCCACTGCTGCCTTTATTTTATTGATAGTTTACAGCCCTGACAATTTGTAGCTGATCTCCTACCGGATATTAACCTGATTTGATCCTACTTAGTGGGTTCTAAATCAGGCATAATATATAAAAAGGGAAGGAAAGAAGCAAGTTAAGAAAATGGGTTTCCTTAATGACCAGCTGAATGCAGTTGAGAAAGAAGAGGTGACTGGTTTTTCCTCAGAACTGAGGGAATGGCTCTTTTGCACAACTTAAAAGAAATTTGTTTGTTTGTTTGTTTGTTTACCTATTTATTTATTTACTTACTTATTTATTTATTTATTTGCTTGCTTACTTATTTACTTGTTTGTTTGTTTGTTTATTTATTTGACTTCTATGCCGCCCAATCCCAAAGGACTCAGGACAGCTTACAACAATAATAAAAATACAGTATAAATAGATACAACACAATAAAAAAGAAGTCGAACAATATCTAAAACTAAAAACATTTTCAGAAACTAAAACCCCATAAAAGATTGCTTAAAAAAAAGGCAATCACAGTCATACACAATTGACAATTGCTGGGCGCCTTCTGGCCGTAGTCTGCTTCTTGACACCAGATTGGTTTTCTTCTGCTCAACACCTTCTCTGCTGTTAGACTACAACTTCCAACATTCCAGCCGGCTCAGAGACTGAGAACATGGAGATTGTAATCTAACCCATCTGCACAGCATAAGATTGCAAAAAAATCCATTAGTTTCTGAGGCAGGTTTGGAATAAATTCAGCCCATGTGCTAAACGTAGTATCCAGTAATAGCCAGTAGGAAGATTAGTACAATCATTCATTGGGTCAAACCTTAGTTGACTGCAGAAACTTTAAAATGCAGGAATACTGGATCGCTAGCCCATCCAGAGTAAAACAGGTAGTGATGGATTATTTCCGCCAACATTTGTTATTTACTGTAAATGACTAATCATTTTTCATTTTTATGCAGGGCAGGTCATCAAATTATTACATTTCAACTACATACAGCTGTATTTGTGCTTATGTAAGCATTTCTTAAACATCGTTATGAATTAGTTATGAATTAGTATGAGTCACTTCTTAAACATCATTATGAATTAGTATGAGTCACTTCAAAGTAATAACAATCAAATTGCAGTAATTAACTGGATGAATAAAATTTGGGAAAATTCATCTTTCTGTATGTAGAGGCTTATCCACAGTATGTTTTTCTGTTACCATACTCTTTTCATTTTGCTAATTTCATGCCTAGTCTTAGCACTACCAAGCTGCATCTCTTGCAGTTAATTCTATTTTGTACATTTCTCTCCTCCCCCGCCCCCATTCCATTTAATCATTAAGGACTCTTCAAATCTTCCTCTACCTTATATAAATGTTAGAATGGCCAGATATGGGAAACTGTGTGTTAGACTGACACCTTGTGTTTCTAATACAAAGTTGGGAACCACAGGAAGACCATCAAATGAATCATAGCAAGATAGCTATTAGAAATGATAGATGCTGAATTTAGAAGTTTTCTTCTATATTTGATTGGGTAGTAATTTTCTCTTCTATGTATGTGTAGGCCAGACATTTTTATAGCAGATGCAGAATTAAAATACTTTCGTTCACTCCATGGAAAGATATTATAAGGCCATAATACATGCTAAAGTTTACCCAAGTAAGTATTAATTGATGTGATAATTTTTGTATATCTCATTTTTTCTATGTGTTTCATTTTTCTTTTTTATAACTGCTATTCTAATAGCAAATCCTTCATAAATGTTATTGCATTACATTCTTGATTAAATTATCTTCCCATTGATATATAATTTTATGGTACTACTCCAAAAAACCTGGTGTTATTAGCCATCTAACCATAAAAATACTGTACACTTTCCCAAAAGGTTTCCAAAATTTTGGCCACTACTGTAGGTAGATCTCTCCTGTTGTTAATGGATGAATGAATGTTTGAACTCTAGAAAACCCTGAGATGAAGTTAGTGGACACTTCCCTTTTGTTGTTGTTAGTTGCGAAGTGGTGTCCGACTCATTGCAACCTTATGGACAATGTTCCTCCAGGCCTTTCTGTCCTCAACCATCCTTTGGACTCTATTTAAGCTCATGCCGACTGCTTCAGTGACTCCATCCAGCCACCTCATTCTCTGTCGTCCCCTTCTTCTTTTGCCTTCAATCTTTCCCAGCACCAGGCTCTTCTCCAACGGATCCTTCCTTTTCATTTGATGGCCAAAGTACTTGAGTTTCATCTTCAGGATCTCACCTTCTAAAGAACAGTCAGGATTGTTCTCCTCTAGGACTCACCGGTTTGAATGGCTTTGCAGTCCAAGGGACTCGCAGGAGTCTTCTCCAGCAACATAGTTCAAAGGCCTCAATTATTTGGTGCTCAGTCTTCCTTATGGTCCATATATGACAGCCATTCATTGCAACTGAGAAAACCATAGCCTTGAGTATGCACACTTTTGTTCGCAGGGTGATGATGTCTCTCCTTTTTAGTATGCTGACTAGATTTCCTTCCCCAGAAGCAAGCGTCTTTTAATTTCTTGGCTGCAGTCCCCATCTGCGGTGATCTTGGAGCCCAGGAAAATAAAATCTAGCTCTACCTCCATTTCTTCCCCATCAATTTGCCAGGAATTGAGAGGGCTGGATGCCATGATCTAAGTTTTCTTAATGTTGTGTTTCAAGCCAACTTTTGCACTCTTCTCCTTCACCTGCATCAAGAGGCTGTTCACTTTCTGCCATTAGAGTGGTATCGTCTGCATAACTGAGGTTGTTGATATTTCTCCCGGCAATCTTAATTCCAGTTTGTGATTCATTTAGCCCTGCCTTTCTCATGATGTGCTCTGCATATAAGTTAAATAGGTAGTGAAGTAGACCCAGAGACAGGGTTCAAGCAAATCGGTACTTTTATTCAGCTCAGAGAACAAGTGACAGCTCAGCAAGGCAAAGTGACTATTCAGCGAGTACCGACTGACTCTGCTTGGAAAAGCCGCTTCTTTTATACATTTGCGGCTCCCGCCAAAGCAAGAGCCAGCCGCGTCTGAGCCAATCAGGAGCGACTTCCTGCTTCGGCTCAGACAGCGCTGGAAAGCGGAACAAACTATTTACAGGAAATACAAGGTAGCCATTTCAGGATACAACACCCCTCCCCTCATAGTTGGACACATCCATCATGAAAGCCATGTGACAAAGTCGTCCAATCGGTGGGGTCTCCGTGGAGCTCGCTCTGACCTGCGCAGTTCAATTTCTCCTTCGACACCGACTGTGGAGGATGGCTCGCCGCTGTTCTCCCGGCGCGGCGGACTTGGCCTGGCGGGCCCAACGAAGGCTTCGGAGGATGAGGATGGCTCGGCGTCGCTGGATGGCTCCCCCTGGCCCGATAAGTCTCTTTGCGTATTTCTTAACTCGGGCAGTGTGCTAAAGTCTGTTGAAGGGGGAGAGTCCATGTCAGCGGTTTGTGGCAATTGGCTTTCTGTTCGCTTCCGAATGTGGTCTATATGTCGTTTCCACAAACGACCATCCTCTAGTTTTACAATATAAGTTTTTGGTGCATTTTGCTTAACAACAATTCCTTTCATCCAGTTTACATTTCCATCAAAACTTTTTACATATACATTTTGTCCCAAATACATTTCTCTTTCAGGTTTTACACACATTTGATTATTATTAATACAGAACCTTGGGTTCAACCTATCTAGTGGTGACCTTAATTTCCTTCCCATTAATAACTCTGCAGGGCTTACATGTGTGTGCGAGTTAGGGGTGATGTGTTGGGTGAGTAAGAATTGGTCCAAATTTTGTTGTACATCCCCAGGGCCTGACCTGCGCAATGCCTCCTTTGCCACACGAACGTAACGTTCTGCCAATCCATTAGCCCAAGGCGAGTAAGGCGAGATGAGGGCATGCCTGACCCCTAGGCCATCTAGGAACAATTCGAATTGCCTGGCTGTTAGCTGTGGCCCATTGTCAGACACTAAGATATCTGGGCACCCATGGGAGGCAAACAGTCTACTCAGTACCTTGATGGTGGCACTTGTGGTGATATTGTTCATTGCTATTATTTCCACCCATTTGGAGAACGCATCAACCACTATTAAAAAATACTGGGACCCCACTGGACCAGCAAAATCAATGTGGACTCTTGACCAAGGACCAGTAGGCTGCTCCCACTCAGCCGGAGTTGTTTTGGGGGGATTAGGCCGTGACTCTTGGCATGGTTCACACTTTGAAACCCAGTTCTCAATATCAGCATCCAGACCTGGCCACCATAAATGCCCTCTTGCTAGGCTCTTCATCCTGACAATCCCAGGATGGCCCACATGTAACATTTTGAGTACCTTTTCCCTTAGGCTTTTGGGGATGATCACTCTATCTCCCCACAGCAGACAACCCTTTACATAAGATAACTCAAGTCTTTTGGTTTTGAAGTCACACAATTCAAGTTTCACAGCATCATTTTGCCATCCCTTAAGTACACAGTTTACCACTTGTTTAAGGATTTGATCTTGCTGCGTGTGTGCAGCTACCTCTTTGGCCGTGGTTAGTGGGTTATCCTCGAGTTCTATCATTAGTACATCTGTGGAAGGAGCAGGGTCCTCCACTAAGTCTGTTATGGGGCACCTGCTGAGGCCGTCTGCGTGATTGATTTCCTTCCCCCCCTTGTGGGTGAGATCATACTGGTACCCTGAGAGGAAAAGGGCCCATCTGATCAGTCTTGGAGACATAAAAGGCAGAGTGGGCTTGTTGGGGGCTAGCAGACCTAGTAAAGGCTTGTGGTCAGTGACTAATTCAAAACTTCTTCCAAAAATGTAATTGTGAAATTTCTTTACCCCTGCCACTAAAGCTAGAGCCTCCTTGTCTAACTGGCTATAATTCCTCTCTGTGCTGGTCATGGTTCTTGAGAAAAATGCTATTGGGACCTCTGTCTGATTAGGCAGAACGTGAGCTAGGACTCCCCCTATGCCGTACGGTGAAGCGTCGCACGTGAGCCTAATGGGTAGTGAAGCACTATATTGGACTACTACACTTTTAGAAGTTAATAATTGCTTTATTTGGAAAAAAGCTTCACGTTCAGTTTCCCCCCAGGTCCAGCGGGCTTCCTTCTGGAGTAAACGATGTAGAGGCTCTGCTACTGTTGCCTTCTGTTTTAAAAAAACGGAATAAAAATTAAGGAGGCCTAAAAATGCCTGCAGCTCATTCTTATCTCGTGGCTCTGGGGCTTCCCTAATGGCTCTCAGCTTCTCTGTTGTGGGGTGGATACCTTCTTTGTCTACTTTATATCCTAGGAATTCTATACTGTTGGTTCCCCAGACACATTTGTCAGGCTTGATTCTTAAGCCTTTGTCCTGTAACCTCTTAAGTACTTCCCTTATTCTTTTGTTTACTTGTTCCTGGTTTTCCCCTGCAATTAAGATGTCATCAAAGTATGGAATGGCCCCATTTACCCCTGACAATAGGCGTTCCATGATGCTCTGGAATATTCCTGGGGCTATGCTTACCCCAAACTGTAGCCTCGTGCATTTGAAAGCCCCCCTGTGCGTTACAATTGTTTGTGCGTTTGCTGTTTGTTCATCGACCGGGAGTTGCTGGTAAGCTTGCGCGAGGTCGATCTTTGCAAACCTTTTCCCTTCCCCCAGGGAGTGTAGGAGTTGTTGTACAACCGGGATGGGGTAGGGGTGGTGTTGGAGGGCCTTATTTAGGGTAGATTTGTAGTCAGCGCAAACCCTTAAAGAACCATCTGGCTTCAGAGGCGTAACTATGGGAGTTTCCCATGGCCCTTGTTCCACAGGGACCAAAATACCTTGGCTGATAAGTTTATCAAGCTGCAGGTCTAGTTTGGGGAGAAGCGGAAGGGGGACCCTGCGAGGTTTTAACCTGACTGGTGGGACCTTGGGGTCAATAGAAAATGAAATAGGGGGCCCCTTATACGATCCTAAGGTGGGGCTGAACACTTCAGGGAACTCTTGCACAAAGTTAGGCATATTATCACAGTTTACATTACACACACCCGAAATTTCAATCCCCAAAGGTTCCATCCAAGCCAACCCCAATAGAGAGTGCTTAGCCCCCATTACAATAAGCATGGGTAGGGTACATTTGACATTCTTGAATACAATAGGTACATTTGCTGTTCCCAGGACCGAGATTACCTCCCCTTGAAAATCTCTGATCACTAAAGAGGTTTGTTTTAGATCAGATTTAGACACATTAGGCATATACAGTTTAAACTTCTCCCAAGGCATGATGGTATATCTAGACCCAGTATCAAGCTCCATTGAGCAAGGTTGGTTATTTAGTAACAGTGAGATAACAATTTTGGCCCCTTTTTTTGCTGCCGTGTTATTCACGGAAAATTGAGTGTTACCTCTATAGTAGTCGCGGTTAGCGGTTGAGTAGTTCCTTTGACCCGAATTGCGGAACGGTCTCTTTTCTCGCGGTTGGGGGGTCTGGTTTTGTGGTCGTTGGTATTGCAGTGTGGCGAATGTCTCTTCTGGTGCCGTTGCTCTGCATGCGATGGCGATGTGGCCTCGACGGTTGCAGCGGTGGCATGTGGCGTCTCGAAAAGGGCATCGATGGCGCTGGTGGTTTCCCCGGCAGCCCGCGCAGGGGGCTGGATGAGTAGCTCTGTGGTGTCTCGGCTGGTCTTGTACCAGGAAGCAGTTGTCCCCGTTGTGAGCTGGTTGGCTGGGGTCGTCTGATTCCACGGCGCGGGGAGACGCGGAGTCAATCTTGGCAATGAGTTCTCGCCTTCCGTGTTCTTTTAATTCTCTAGCTGCTGCGTCGGCGGCTTCTGCGGTTTGCGCTAGTTTAATCACGGTTTGTAGAGTCGGCTCTTCTTCGGTGAGGAGTTTGTTTCTCACTGTGGCGCTTTTCATGCCGAAAACCAGGGCATCGGTGAGGCGCGCTTCCGGGTCTTTAAACTTGCATTGAGCAAGTACCGTCCGAAGTCGCGTTGTAAACTGGTTGATTGATTCAGTTTCCTTCTGAGCCATCATGGAAAACTGATGCCGAAAAACCATGGCTGGTTTGGTCGGTTTGAAATGGCTCGCTAGCTTTTCTTGTAGGACGTCCCAAGCTACGGTTCTTGCTGGCTGCGGGTCGGTGAGAGTCTGGGCAAGGCCACGGATTTCTGGGCCGCAGTAATTCAGAAAGATAGCCCGTCTGCGATTGGCTTCGGCGTCCTGTATCCCTGCCGCCTCGAGGAAGATCTCGAAGGTGGCCATGTATTCGTCCCAGGACGTTTTTTCGGGATCGAAGAGTTCCGGAGCCTGGCCGATCTGGACTTTGTTCATGTTGCACGCGATGTTTCTTCCGTCCGTTCGTCGCCAGTGAAGTAGACCCAGAGACAGGGTTCAAGCAAATCGGTACTTTTATTCAGCTCAGAGAACAAGTGACAGCTCAGCAAGGCAAAGTGACTATTCAGCGAGTACCGACTGACTCTGCTTGGAAAAGCCGCTTCTTTTATACATTTGCGGCTCCCGCCAAAGCAAGAGCCAGCCGCGTCTGAGCCAATCAGGAGCGACTTCCTGCTTCAGCTCAGACAGCGCTGGAAAGCGGAACAAACTATTTACAGGAAATACAAGGTAGCCATTTCAGGATACAACAGGTAGGGGGGTTTCCCTTGTGTTATCATTTGCGTTTAATGAAATAACAAGATCGTTACATATCTCTGAATTCAGTTTTGTGGGTATGGAGTTCTCTCCCTGGATTCTCAGCTGTAAGCTATTTGTAATTAAAATTCTGATTGTTACAGTTCCCAAACATCTTCGAGGCTGATTGTGGGGCCTTTTATAATCAGCCTTTCTACTTTTCTGTATCTGGAATGTATTGGGAAATGATATTTTTCCTTTTTTTCTTCTATTCCCAGAAGAAAGATGAGATTCTTCAGAATAGCACAACTGATGGAGCAGGTGAGTATGAAACATGTGAAGCATGTCCTTCTCTTATAGTATTGATATTTCTGTCTGTCTGTCTAATATATATTGGGAAGAGTCTTGGAGGCTTTGATGCTACTCTTTGGATTTCTTTTTAAAGCCCGCCACCCTTTTTTGAGAATCTCTTCACTCTTGATTGTAACTTCTCATGTTACAATCCCCTCCAAATTTTTCCTTTACCCTTTTCAATTACCATTTTGTTTACTTAGATTATAAGGTCTGAAATAGTTGAAATCTGTAGACAATGATTTAATAAAGAAGGGAAAACACCATGGTTCAACTAGTATTTTCTTTAGGAAAAAGCAACATGAACATAGTGTAAGATTTTCTTCCATTTTCCACAATTCCAATAATTTTCACATTTCCAGCAAGTACTGTTTGCATATTTTAAAATCTTGCTAACTGCAAAGAATCAGTTTACTGTTATTTTTAATATAACTGATCTTGTATTACCAGTAGTCCACAATTTCCAGTTAAATGATTAAGGTTGAAAGTATTATTGGCAAAGACCTTTATTCAACATCTTGAAGAACCATGGCTATTTAGTAGATGCAAATCCAGTTGTTGTTGTTTTTAACTTGGCAGACATCATTGTGCGGTGAGTAATGATTCTTGCCCTTCAAAAAAAGTGCGGTATGTTGGGTGAGGTCGGGGAATGAGATCTCATAAAAGCTCTGAAATTTTGCAGTATTTCCTCCATTTTGGGAGGAATTTTGATTAGACTCTCAAAATGATTGCAATTTAACCTATGGGGTTGTAGGCATTGTTTTGAAGGGACGTTGGATCCCTCTTACTCATGATTGATGTGTTGCTAGCTTGGAGGGAGATAATGCTAAAACAGAGGCAAGGCAACTTCCTAGAGCATGTTTCTCAACCTTGGCCATTTGAAGATCTGCGGACTTCAACTTTTCTTTTCCTTTTGCCCTCAATTCTTTTCTCCTGCGAGCGCGCAGTGATTTCAGCCCACCCGTCTGCCCTGCTACGAGGCGGATGGGGGGTTAGTGGCTGGGACGGGAGAATGATTGACAGCCAGCCGAGTGGTTAGAGAGCTGTGCCAGGCTGAACTGTCCATAAGTGACACAGCCATGGTGTTTTATTGGGGAAGCACCTGAGGTTCCTCTTGCAGCTGCCTCCCGAAGCCACACCTCTCCTCGCAATGTTGTTTTGAAGCTCGGTCAGGGAGTCAGTCCATTTTGCTAGAACCATAAACAGAGCGGTGTTTGTTTGGCGTGGCTGCCATGACCTCACTTCAAGCCGCCCCGAGTCCTCAGAGAGGGACGGCATACAAATCCAATTAATTAATTAAATAAATAATAAAATAAATTAATTTTACAAGTTGGCCACACCCACCCAGTCACATGACCAACAAGCCATGCCCACAGAACCGGTAGGGAAAATTTTTAGATTTCAGCACTGCTATCCAGACTATGCAGTCTGTTTAGAGCAGTGGTTCTCAACCTTTCTAATGCCGTGACCCCTTAATACAGTTCCTCATGTTGTGGTGATCCCCAACCATAAGTCTAGGGCCAATTCTCCCAACAGAGCTTTAAGCTGATCGGCTGGAAGGTCAGAGGGACACCCCCACTGTAAACACCTGATTGGTTGGATTGTAAAAATATGTTCCAAGGCACCAGATTAAAAGTTTTAGTTCCTAATACGATGGGAAATTTGTCTTTTCTCATGATCTTAGGCGACCCCTGTGAAACAGTCGTTCGAACCCCAAAGGGGGGTCCCCAACCCCAGGTTGAGAACCACTGGTTTAAAGCTACCTATTATCTCCAAATGAAGTCTTCTTGCACAGCTCTTGCCAATTGAATGTTTTTCCAGATGTGTGACTAAAACCTACACCCATGTAATTCAAGCCCATTATTTTTATCCTCTTCTTTGGAACAACTCTGAAAATTTCTGTCCCAACTTCTACATAATAGTTCTTTACACATTTGAAGCAATTATCAAGTCTCCCCGCAGTCTTGTCTCCAGCCTACACCTACGCACCATCTCCAAATATTCTCCAAAGATTTTTTCTTCTTCCAGATTCCCTGTCTATTGAATTGCTGTCCTCTGGAGATACTCCAGCTTGTCAAAGACTTTCCTAAAATGTGCCCAGAACTGGACACAACACTCTAATTCAGTCTGACAAACATACAAGAGAGACACACACAATGGCTTCCTACTTGAACTTTCTACAATGGATATATGAAAACACTAGCAACCAAATAGTATTTCACTTTTATGCTTCTTTTCTGTTTTTAGTGGTATCCTTTTTTGATGTTTGGAATCGCAGCTCCTGCCAGCCCTTGGAGAAACTGGTCAGTGTTGTATCAGAATACCCACACGAAGTGGAGCACGTGTTCAAACCGTCCTGTGTTTCTTTGCGTCGCTGCTGTGGATGTTGTAGAGATGAGGCACTACAATGTGTCCCAGTGGAAATGGCCAACGTCACCATGGAGGTAGGTGAGAACACTATACAGTGGTACCTCTACTTACGAACTTAATCCATTCTGTGACCAGGTTCTTAAGTAGGAAAGTTTGTAAGAAGAAGCAATTTTCCCCATAGGAATCAATGTAAAAGCAAATAATGTGCGCGATTGGGGAAACCACAGGGAGAGTGGAGGCCCTGTTTCCTCCCAAGAGATTCCTAGAGAAGCCCTACAGAGGCTTCTCCCCGCCTTTTCCGGCCCTGTTTCCTCCCAGGAGATTCCTAGAGAGGCCCCATGGAGGCTTCTCCCCACCTTTTCCAGCTGTTTTCTCCCAGGAGATTCCTACAGAGGCCCCATGGAGGCTTCTCCCCACCTTTTCCAGCTCTGTTTTCTCCCAGGAGATTCCTACAGAGGCCCCATGGAGGCTTCTCCCCACCTTTTCCAGCTCTGTTTCCTCCCAGGAGATTCCTATAAAGGCCCCATGGAGGCTCCTCCCTGCCTTTTCCGGTTACAGTTTCAGAGGCTTGGGTTTGTACGTGGAAAATGGTTCTTGGGAAGAGGCAAAAAAAATCTTGAACACCCGGTTCTTATCTAGAAAAGTTTGTAAGTAGAGGCGTTTGTAGGTAGAGGTACCACTGCAGTTCCATTTATCCTGGGCACAGGGTTACTTTCTCACTTTCTCTGCAGTTAGCTGTCAATGATTGTTTGTTTCATGGAAAAGCAATTCAGAGTTTGCTCCCAAGAAACTAAAGTTCACTGCTAAGGTTCCCAGAAAACTGGAACTGTTCTTAATATTTTGGTTAAAAGCTGAATATTATTTTCCTAGCTTTTCAAAACTCTACAGCGCCATTGCATAGGATGGTTAGATTTACATTTATGTATGGATTTGTACAGTATTATTTTTACTTTAAGGGTGTGTGTGTCCGTTTATATAAAATTGGGGCAACATAGGTAATCCTTGCTTACCAACTACAGCAATTCTTTCATCAAGAGCAGCAGTCCTTAAGGGAGAGATCACGGGGCCATGACCTAAAATTTCACTTCTGTAATTTTGCATCAATTCTGCTTGTTGGAATCCAGTTGTGAAGCTGGCAACTGACGATCATGTGATTGTGGGGTGCTGCAACAGCTGTAAATGCACACAAGTCACAAAGCACTTGAATAGCAGTCACATGACCACAGGACCATGCAACAGATAAAAATACAAGGATCGGTAGTGATTCCCCTCCCAATCACTGTAACTTTGACCAGTTACTAAACAAGGCAGTCGGTGAGTGAGGACTGCCCGTATAAGGTGTGGAGATGTGGTGAATCCTATCTGCCTTATGTTATGAATTGCTTTCACCAAGTCGGCTACTTGCCTGGTAGAGGTTATCAGATGTTTAGCTGAATAACTATTTGCCCCATTGCATGAAAAAAGCTTTGTAGAATAGGTTGGTTCTTTCTTCAATATCTCAGTGGTTGCCACAAAGAAGAAGGAGCCAACCTATTCTCCAAAGCACCTGAGGGTAGAACAAGCAGCAATGGGTGGAAACTAAACAAGGAGAGAAGCAACTTAGAACTAAAGAGAAATTTCCTGACAGTTATAACAATTAACCAGTGGAACAGCTTTCCTCCAGAAGTTGTGAATGTTCCAAAACTGGAAGTTATAAGAAGATGTTGGATAACCATCTTTCTGAAGTAGTGTAGGGTTTCCTGCCTAAGCAGGGGGTTGGACTCTAGAAGACCTCCAAGGCCCCTTCCAACAACTCTGTTGTTATTATTATTCTAAAAGCTAAAAACAACTCTCCCATCATTGCCCAAATTCTGCTTATTATTGTACCTTATGGGTTGTTATTCTTAAAAATAAAGCTCACATACATCACATGGCTCCATATGTAATGGGCTGCTTGCAGTGGTGCGCTGGAGCCAGATTTCACTGCCCTGTGAGAGCTGATTGTTCTGGAATTTTATGGGATAAGAGCAGAGTTGAGCCTTGATGCCTTGAGTGCCAATCAGCTGTTCCATGATGGAATGAGAGCAATGGGAGCCAATGGAGCCAGTTATTAAATACAGTGGTACCTCATGATACGAACCCCTCGCCATACGAACAATTCGAGATACGAACCCGGGGTTTGGAAATTTTTTGCCTCTTCTTATGAACTTTTTCCATCTTATGAACCCGCCACCGAGAAGCCCCGCCGCCCAGCTGTCGCTTTTTGAAACAGCCGGGGGGCTTCTCAGCGTCCTCCTGAACCCAAACGCCAAACCTGAACTTCCGGGTTCGGCGTTCAGGAGGCCGCCGAGAAGCCCCCCGGCTGTTTCAAAAGACGACAGCCGGGCGGTGGGGCTTCTCGGCGGCCTCCCGAATGCTGAACCCGGAAGTTCGGCAAAAGTTCCGGTTCGGGAGGCCGCTGAGAAGCCCCGCCGCCTGGCTGTCACCTTTTGAAACAGCCGGGGCACTTCTCGGCAGCCTCCCGAACGCCGAACGCGGAAGTTCAGGTTTGGCGTTTGGGTTCAGGAGAACGCTGAGAAGCCCCCCGGCTGTTTCAAAAGGTGACAGCCGGGTGGTGGGGCTTCTCAGCAGCCTCCCAAACTTTTGCCAAACTTCCAGGTTTGGCATTGGGAGAACGCTGAGAAGCGCCCGGCTGTTTCAAAAGGTGACAGCTGGGCGGCGGCGTTTTTTTGCGGGGGGGTTTTCGTTGCACGCATTAATTCATTTTACATTGTTTCCTATGGGAAACAATGTTTCACCTTACGAACTTTTTGCCTTACGAACCTCCCCCGGGAACCAATTAGGTTCGTAAGACGAGGTATTACTGTATTTCTCAGCATGCCACTGTTTGCATGCATAAATTGTTTTTAAACATGTTGACTTGTCTGGCCAATAGATACAGGTGGCCAAAAAAACCTTCCCTCCAATGTGAAAGAGAAACACATTGTTCTTTGTTAATCTATGGCTCTGGGGAGCAGAGTCATACTTTTTTAAAAAAACTGCTCTCTGGCCAAGTGAAAGAAATGAAAAAGAGATAAAGATGCTCAGCAAATTACGTAGATTTTTACCCTTTCAGCTCAAGAAGATCAACCCAGAGAATCAGTTGCCCTTCGTGGAGTTGTCATTTACTGAACACAGGAAGTGTGAATGCAGGTGAGCAACTTTTGCTGTGGCTTTTGGTAAGTGCATCTGCTGCTTCACAGTGTCCAATTTAGGGAACAAGGGAAAGCGGGCTTTTAATAAACCCTTCTTGAGAATCTGCCTCTTCGTTGAGGTCTTTGCTGTTATATTTCAGAAACTGGTAGTTCAGACTTCCTGTTAATGTCACATGTCATTATGCACATGGATGCCCATGAATTGCATTAGAGAATCACAGGGTCGAGTTTTTATTAGAATGCAGCTCCAGCAACTGAAGCTGTGCGGATAACTGCTATAAATTTAAAAACACATATATGGTGTTGTAGTTAGCACCGGTATAATAATAATAATAATAATAATAATAATAATAATAATAATAATAATTATTATTATTATTATCATCATCATCATCATCATCATCATCATCATCATCATCATTATTTATTAGATTTGTATGCCGCCCCTCTCCGCAGACTTGGGGCAGCTCAAAACAAGAATAGTAACAATATAAAACTGTATATAAATGTATAAAATAGTAACAATATAAAACTGTATAACAATGTAACAAATCTAATATTTTAAAAACATCTAAAAAACCCATCATTAAAACCATGCAACACAAGGATACCAATACATAACACTATATAAGCCTGGGGGAGGTATCTCAATTCCCCCATGCCTGGCGATACAGGTGGGTCTTAAGCAATTTACGAAAGACAAGGAGGGTGGGGACAGTTCTAATCTCTGGGGAGTGGATTCCAGAGGGCCGGGGCTGCCAGACGACATTGTTTAGTCGACGGGACCCAGAGAAGACCAATTCTGTGGGACCTTATCGGCCACTGGGATTTGTGTGGCAGAAGACGGTTCCAGAGGTATTCTGGTCCGATGCCATGTAGGGCTTTATAAGTCATTACCAACACTTTGAATTGCGACCGGACTTCAGGTTTATAACAGATCACCCAGATATACATCAATGTTCTGAAACAAATTCTGCTCATAGTTATTCTAATTGGGGTAGTGTTTAAGCTACATCATGTTAATAAGATTTATCAATCCCCACCATATTTCACCCTGTATCCATGTATTAAAAGGAATCTATTTTCATTGGGTTTTTCAAAACCTAATTTTGTTTTTCCCATATCGAAATCAACAGTTGCAAGATCAATTTAAGATTTCCGAGAGATCAAAGTCTTGACTTATTTCTTTCTTTCCTTCATGAGTCCAAATACAATTCTTAGGCAATTCTCAGTTGGTCTTTATATGATTTTTCAGAAAGAAATTTTTTGTTGATTTCATTGGAATGAAGCCTGGCAGAATCATTAAACCTCTTACTCTGCCATTCCTTAAAGTCATTTAGAATTTAGCGTGCAAACAGAATTAATCTGAATTGGATAAAAAGTTTTCATAATTCTGCTAAACAGTTTAGGAATGTGTTGGTTTAAAAAAAACAACAACCCCCAGACAAACTAAAAAAAGAATTAAGGCAAAGTTCTCAGGAATTGAATTCAGTACCAAGTGCTACATTCTGTGCATTTTCTGTGTTCTAGTAGAAGATTAGCATGTTCTGCAATTATCATGCATGCCATGTTGTTTAATAAGCTAGACATCACGTGATGAAATATGGCAGAGGCAGCAGGTTCAGCTGTTCTCTATGACATTTGGGACCTTTACAAATAACTCATCTTTGCTAAAGGAAGGAACGAAATAAGAAATTGTTTCCTGCTAATGTTCTGGAATTGAAAGATAATTATGCATCAAATTGACCAAACCTCTACAACAGTGTTTCTCAACTTGCAACTTTAATATGTGTGGACTTCAGCTCCTATAATTCCTTAACTAGCTATGGGGAGTTGAAGTTCACACATCTTAAAGTTATCTAAGTTGAGAAGCACAACTCTAGAACTTCCCAGAATGGAAGAACTCCTAAGTAATATATGGTTACTGATGTGCACTATTAATTCTTCTTATCCTCTGATGATCATCCTATATGCCTTCTTTGCCTCTTTAACAAAAGGTCTTTTTGAAACTTTCATTGTTTGCAGGTTTCCATCCCCTAAAATCCTCCCCCTGCCCCACACACTTTTGAATTTCTTATGAAGATATAATCTTCCTATATAAGCCAATTCTTTGCCGAGCTGCATTATTAGGCATTTGTTGGGAATCCTTGGAAGACCCATTGTAAATCTGACATATCCGACTCCAGACATGTCATCTCACACTTCATTTATTACTCTGAAGCGGGCTGAACAAACAAAGCCTTGTTATACTTGAGGCTTTGGGAGTGGGGGGGGGGGGAATCCTTTAGAGCCTTCTCTAATTGCTCTTGTTGAAAATAAAGAGGATTTTCTCTTTCTCATTGCAAGAGAAAGCTTAAGGAGATTGAACAGAAGTTGATAAAGAAGAACCCCAGTAAAAATCAGAATATCCAGACCCTGTCTTCTGGAGTGATATGGTCTTATTGTAGTTATGGTCTTCTTAGAAAATGTCAAAAAGCTTCCCCATTTCTGCTCTAGATTTTAGTCCAAAGACGGGCTACAAGAATGGTGGAAGGTTTTAAGCATAAAACGTATCAGGAAAGACTTAATGAACTCAATCTGTATAGTCTGGAGGACAGAAGGAAAAGGGGGGACATGATTGAAACATTTAAATATGTTAAAGGGTTAAATAGGGTTCAGGAGGGAAGTGTTTTTAATAGGAAAGTGAACACAAGAACAAGGGGACACAATCTGAAGTTAGTTGGGGGAAAGATCAAAGGCAACATGAGAAAATATTATTTTACTGAAAGAGTAGTAGATCCTTGGAACAAACTTCCAGCAGACGTGGTTGGTAAATCCACAGTAACTGAATTTAAACATGCCTGGGATAAACATATATCCATTGTAAGATAAAATACAGGAAATAGTATAAGGGTAGACTAGATGGACCATGAGGTCTTTTTCTGCCGTCAGTCTTCTATGTTTCTAGTCTTTCTGACCACTGTTGGCAATATGACAGTTGCTGGAGGTTTCTGAATCATCTGGCACACAACCAGCATGATGGTGAAGGCAGGTTAGCATGAACTATATTTAAGGAGCAATGGCTGTGAGATACTCTTTTGGGGAATCCATCCTGTCTCTTGACTGGCTCAGTAACATCACATCTTCAACATCACGTTCAGTTCTGGAGACCTCACCTACAAAAAGATATTGACAAAATTGAATGGGTCCAAAGACGAACTACAAAAATGGTGGAAGGTCTTAAGCATAAAACGTATCAGGAAAGACTTAATGAACTCAATCTGTATAGTCTGGAGGACAGAAGGGAAAGGGGGGACATGATCGAAACATTTAGATATGTTAAAGCATTAAATAAGGTTCAGGAGAGAAGTGTTTTTAATAGGAAAGTGAACACAAGAACAAGGGGGCGCAATCTGAGGTTACTTGTCCCAGGCATGAGACAATTAATGTATCCCCTCCTCTGACCATTAAGAGTTATGTGTGATTGTGGCTGTATAGTATTGATTGTTTTTTAAGATAGCAGGTTTTTATTCATAGTTTTAGTATTAGATTTGTATTGTACTGTTTTATTGTTATTGTGTGCTCTCCCGAGTCTTCGGAGAGAGGCAGCATACAAGTCTAATAAATTGTTGTTGTTGTTGTTGTTAGTTGGGGGAAAGATTAGAAGTAACATGAGAAAATATTATTTTACTGAAAGAGTAGTAGATGCTTGGAACAAACTTCCAGCAGATGTGGTTGGTAAATCCACAGTAACTGAATTTAAACATGCCTGGGATAAACATACATCCACCCTAAGATAAAATACAGGAAATAGTATAAGGGCAGACTTGATGGACCACGAGGTCTTTTTCTGCCGTCAATCTTCTATATTTCAATCTTCTAAGGTGCTCTGAATGTATGTGGCATATGCTAAAAGTGACTCATTCTGTTCCCCCAGGCCCCGGCCAGATGCTCTGACGTCAGGGAGGTAAGTGGCATTACTAAAGATTCTGGAGGCTGGGACTCTCTGCAATGTCTTATCTCCCATCCACTCTTTTCCCCACCTTTCCTCCAAAAGGAGGAGGAGACCCAAGGGACGGAGCAAGAAGAAGCGGGCGAAGCAGAGACCCAAAAATTGATCTCTAAGTGAGTATCAACAGCAGGGAGAGGAAAAAGAATGTGTGTGTGAATCATAAGTAGAGACGGTCTTTCCTTTCATCAGTACCTGATTTGGCTTCTGGACCATGCAAAGCTAGTGGGGGGGAAATTCTTGGTCTGGAAATCTCGTCTTACTTTATAAATAAGCATTGCGTCAGTGTGGATTCAGCTACACCCATTTCTCCATTCTCTGATTCTGGGGTTTGGGCTTTCTTCCTTCCTTCTTTCCTTTCTTTCTTTCTTCTTTCTTTCCTTCCTTCCTTCCTTTCCTTTCTTCGTTCGTTCGTTCATTCTTTCCTTTCTTTCTTCCTTCTTTCTTTTCTTCCTTTCTTCCTTCCTTCTTTCCTTTCTTTCTTTCTTTCCTTTCTTTCCTTTCTTCGTTCATTTGTTCGTTCCTTCTTTCCTTTCTTTCTTTCTTTCTTTCTTTCCTTTCTTCGTTCGTTCGTTCGTTCCTTCTTTCCTTTCTTTCTTCCTTCTTTCTTTTCTTCCTTTCTTCCTTCCTTCTTTCCTTTCTTTCTTCCTTCGTTCCTTCCTTCTTTCCTTTCTTTCTTTTCTTTCTTTCTTCCTTCCTTCTTTTCTCTTTCTTTCTTTCTTCCTTCCTTTCTTTCCTTTCTGCCAATGGTAAGAGTCTTGACTGGAAAGCCGTAGCTTTTGTTTGCTCTTCTCTGTGCTCTTTATTTATTTTTTTCATGGCTACTTAGATCAAGGGTCCCCAAACTTGGCAACTTTAAGACTGGTGGACTTCAAGATATGCTGGCTGGAGAATTCTGGGAGTTGAAGTCCACCAATCTTAAAGTTGCCAAGTTTGAAGACCTCCGACTTAGATTAACGCTTCTGCCAAACGATATGAATGAGTGGTTATTAGTTTAGCGCCATAGCAGCCAATGAATGAGTGAGCATAAAAATGGTGCTAAGCAAATGATGTATAATAACACCTGCAATTATTTGTTTTTTTTAAAAAAAGGGAATAGATTTATTTAAAGACAATTACTTTTAAGGAAGGCGCAGAACCAATGAATGTCCACCCGCGGAGGGGAAGAAGGATTCCAGTGCTGGGCTGGAGAAATGAAACGGGATCCTTCAGGATCTGCCTGTGGCAGAGAGCAGGAAATGGAGCTCAGATCTGAGCTTGGCTGGGGGAAAAAAGCTCAGATTCCACAGATCCAATTTTTGTTTCTCCAGCTCAGCATAGAAATGTTCTTCCATGCAGAGAAATACTCATGTGGCCAGCAGGAGAAATGAAGCTTGAATATTTAGGATCTGAGATTTGTTTCTACAGTGCAGGGGTTCCTTTCCATGCACAGGTGGGAGGGGAAAGGAGTTTCCTTCCTTCAGCAGGCCATTCACACGATTGTTAATGATCACAACTCGAAGAGCCAGGATTGTGGCCATTGAATGAAGCAGTCCTATGGGCTCTTTACTTAATAATCACTTTATTCAATGACCAAGATTGTGGTTGTATGTCAAGGACTACCTATAATTGCCATATTCTGTGGTTAATAGTTTTGCCTTGTTCTTTTGAAGAGGAAAAATAATTCTGTTTTGAGATTGTCAACATAAAAACGTTG
Organism: Erythrolamprus reginae; assembly: GCF_031021105.1. NCBI lineage: Eukaryota > Metazoa > Chordata > Lepidosauria > Squamata > Dipsadidae > Erythrolamprus > Erythrolamprus reginae. The sequence goes on from NC_091950.1 coordinate 68,511,741, forward strand.
CGCAACATTTAGGTTTAAGATTGAACCTAAATGTATTCCTTATAAGTTTGCCTCGGAATAATAGACTGATGTTTGCAGCTTAAAGAAGAATTCAACCAAAGGGAGAAATTCAGGAAGGTTTTACACACACTGGAATATAATTTTATTTTCTGTATCTGGGTTTTCAGTTTAGATTTTTAATGTAGATATTAGCATGAATCCACCTTGTTATAATGCAGAGCAAAACCAGTGTTTGCACAGAGAGTAGGAAATGTAGTTCTAGCTGTCCATTTTCCATGTTAACACCTTTGGGTGTTTATTTATTTGGTGCTGAGCGTCTTCTGTGCTTTCTTTCCAGGTGTGCCATTTGATGATAGTTGTTGCTTTCTCAGCCAAGGGCAGTGCCACAATGCCTCTTTTTAAATGCTAAATCCTCCTCAACATTCCTCTGCAATTACAATTTTGACGGATGAATTCAGGGGTCTGGTAACAGCTTGCTCACTTGAAGTGCCAGAGCAAAAAAGGGAGGAGTAAAGACAACATCCCAGTGAGAATATGTCAGGACCTTCTGAAGGAGATTTTTTTTAAAAATATAATTGCATCAGAGGACTGCCCCAGGATCAAGTGAAGACCTGTTTATCTCAGTCCATTCCCTGTCTACACAGAGCTAATATTTCATTCTGATTTCTGCAGAGTTGAGAGTAAAATGGAAATATAAGAAAACAGCAGCTGGTTTATATTTTAAATATTTGGAGCTTGGAGAACCTATATTAAGACAAATGTGTATACTTCCTCCTGGATATTTTCTGGATATTATCTCTCAGTTGGGAATTGAGAAATGAAAGGGAATGAAAGTTTGAGCTACACTTTGCCAATCCTTGTTTAAGTTTTGGGCTTAAATCTGGAGAAAACTCCTTCCTATAAAAATGTCAAACCCCCCCCCCCCAACAAATTAACGTTGATAAATAAGAGCTAAAACTCCTTGTCAGGTAATATTGTAAGAGTCAGGATTCTGCAAAATTAAAGCCCTAGGCAAGGAAAGAGGGAGAGTTAGAGAATAGAATTCTTTATTGGCCAAGTGTGATTGGACACACAAGGAATTTTTCTTTGGTGCATATGCTCTCAGTGTACATTAAAAAAATATACATTTGTCTAGAATCATGAGATACAACACTTAATGTGGTTCCTTCTGAAGTTACTATCACTTTAGTGTACATGTAGGCCTTTGTTTCTCTAGGAAAATTAGTTCTGAAATATCCCCGCAAAATTATTTTTCTCAAGAAAATATAGTGTTGTGCTTGATGTGTTCGCTCTTCTGCGTATCTTGCAGTAGAAATCGTAGTATCTGCTTAACGGTGTACTGGATTTTGTTCATACATGTAGTCCTTGGTGTGCGATGACAATTGAAACCAATGTTTCCATTGCTAAGAGAGACATCTGTGAAGCGGGTTTTGCCCCATATTACAACCTTTCTTGCCACAGTTGTTAAGCGAATCGCTACTGTGTTTGAGTTGATAAGGCGGTGGTTAAGTAAATCTGGCTGCCCCATTGAGTTTGCTTGTTAGAAGGTTGCAAAAAATGATGATCGCATGAGCCCAGGACTGTCGTGCCAATTGCCAAGCATCCAAATTCCGTCCATGTAAACATGGGGATACTGCAAAAGTCACAAGTGTGAAAAATGGTCATAAGTAACTTTTTTTCAGTGCCATTGTAATTTTGAACGATCATTAAATAAACAGCTGTAAGTCAAGAACTACTTGTATAGATGGTTTGGTGTGGTGATGGTGGTGGGACGGTTGTTGGGGGAGAAAAAAATTCACAAAATAGGTAAATTCTCTGATCAGCCACATTGTAGACAAGCCCATAGCTGATTTAAGTAGGTTCAAGCAACTAATATATTCCTGCCTGTCCATCTCATTGTAAAATCGTGCAGGTTCACAACCAGTCCTAAAAGAAAAGCCCTGGCAAGTTCCCATGAAATTGAACACAGAAATAGGTCTTTGTTTATCCTAAGATATAACTGCAAATCCAATAAAAATATACTGCTCAAAAAAAATAAAGGAAGCACTCAAATAACACATCTTAGATCTGAATGAATGAATGAAATATTCTCATTTAATACTTTGTTTTGTACAAAGCTGAATGTGCTGACAACAAAATGAAATTGACTGTCAATCAGTGTTGCTTCCTAAGTGGACAGTTTGATTTCAAAGAAGTTTGATTTACTTGGAGTTATATTGTGTTGTTTGGGTGTTCCCTTTATATTTTTGAGCATTGTACAAACCTTAATAATTGTAAGAAAGTGTAACAAGATCACTGCTAGATTTTAAACTAGGCTCTGTGATCAATTTATGGAAAACTTATTTTTAGAGACTGACTATCCAAAAAGCACAGGTAACAAAAAGAACAGATAAAGACGGGTATTAAGCCCACCTTATATAAATTTGATTTGAGGTTTGATTAAACCTGGAAGAGACTTGTGACATGTACGTTAAGAACTTGAATGACAGGAAATTGAAATGCAACTTTATAAAATGCATAAAATGGCATACCTTTTGCATGCAACTCTTGCAATAATTTGCGCTGTGTGTGTGTGTGTGTGTGTGTGTTTGTCTGTCTAGTGTGAGTGAACTCAAACTGAAATAGGTGAATAGGGAATGGTCAAGAAAGGACAAGCAAGCATCATTATGTCTTCATGATTCATGTATCTACAATTGTTACTGACTCATATGAAAACAAGGTGAAATTGAAGGGGCATGGCCAACTCCATGGTGTTATGGAGTTTCCCGCACTCTGTTGGGGAATCCCGATATCCGTGCTGCCAGGTCAGAAACATCCTGTAGGGGTGGGGGGATATAGAGGTGTTTGCTGGTAAGCTGGGGGGGGAGGCAAACTCCCCAGGGACCCAGCTCTGTCCTCTTGGCCTGCAGGAAACGGAAGATGACGTTAAGTGGCGCCCTAGCTGTGGTAGCCACAAATGGCAGGATTAAAACAGAAAGATTGGAGTCAACTAGGAAGAGGATTCTAAAGCGAAATGCTGGAGAGAGTGAAGAAATCAGAAGCAGGTGTGTGATTTTGCCAAGAAAAAACATTGGAAAAATATTTTAACAGTTAAAAGGGGGAAGGGGGAAAGAGACCGGAAATTAAGGAGTGGCTACATAGCAAATGGAGCCCATGAAGTAGAAAATCCTTAAAAAGAAATTTAACTAAGGACTGAGGAGTTTGCTTCAAATGACCTGGTGGAGATACAAGACATAGAGATGATAATAAGTCGAGAAGAATATTTTGGAAAGTAGAGTTTGATTCAAAAAAGAAGAAAAGATGGGAGTCAGAAGAATGAACCCAGAATGCCATCTGTTGAGCAGAAAATCAGGAAGGCTATGAAATGCACTTGCGTTTAGCAGCTGGACGAGATTTAAAATGGATGATTTGTAATCTTGAGAATTGGAGGTAAAGGACTCTTAAGGACTGGTGGCATATACAGAAAGGCTTTTGGACTTGGTGGAAGCAGACTTTCTATTATAACTAAAGTTTGTTGAACTTTTGGACTGGAGGATTGTGATCTCGTAGACATGGAGGAAATTAATTATGAGGAACTGGTTAGATTTTTTAAAGATCTGCTTGATGAATGGAGAATGGATTAATGAAAACACAGCGATGAAGAGGAAAAGAGTACTGGAAATGAAGATTAATGACTACACTGATTAATATATTGAAAATTACCATGAATATTATTATGATTGTTACTTTGATAATTATGATTACACTGATAGCATGATATACATAATTATTTGATATACATAATTAATATAATTCCTGAGTTTTTGTGTTTCTTTTATATAATACAGCTTTATATACTAGAGCAGGGGTCCCCAACCGCCGGTCCGCGGACCAGTACCGGTCCGCGGGACATGTTGCACCGGTCCGTGGAGTCAGTTGCTGCTGTGGAGCCGGCGAGTGCCAAGCTGTTTCCTATCTCTTTCCCCTCCCGTTCACTCGGGACCACCGTTTGACTTGGGCCGAGAAAACTTTTGCTTGCTTGCTTCCTTCCTTCCTTCCCTGTCTTTTTCCCTTCGTCGAAAGTGGTCTATTTCCTCCTCACGAAGCCCTCTCTCTGCCTGCAGCTCAGACGGAAAGACTTTGGCATTGTGCTGCTCTTTTTTTGCTAGGCTCCCCCACCCTATTCCTGGGGTCAAAGCCAGGGGTGTGCGTGTAACCATGAAGCCCCCCCCCACCAGCTCCGGTAATTTTCTTTTGGAAGGATTCCTTGCTGCAAGAAAAGTACCAGACCTGGCAGTGGTGGGCGCTCCAAGCAGGCAGAAATCACAAAGAAAGGTGACTGTGTCCGTGGAGGCACCTCCCCGCCTCTGGGATTCCTTGCTGCAATCCCAGCCGGAGCGGGCGCTAGGGGGGGGGGATTCCTCTGAAACTGCCGAAAGGAAGGAAGGAACCAAGCAAAAGTTTTCTCCCTCAGGTGGACCGCCTCGGCCCGAGGCAAAGGGGGGTCCCGAGTGAACAGGAGGGGAAAGAGAAAGGAAACCGCCCCCTCCTACCCTTCCTCCCTCTGTCACCTCGGCTCCCCTGCAAAATTAAAAAGGGGGGGAGGAAAGAGAGGCAATGGAACGATAAGCTACACCCCCATGCTTAATCCCGCCCCAAACCATACCCCTTTCTGCCCCCACCGGGCCATAGAAAAATTGTCTTGCTGAAACTGGTCCCTGGTGGAAAAAAGGTTGGGGACCACTGTACTAGAGGGATGAATAGATAATAACATTAGAGCATTCTTTCTTTTTAAAAAATTAAATAAATATGCATGTAGAAGTTATTTTTTATACAAGAGATTTGTTTAAAGGAAAATTTGAGAACTTACTATGTGAAATTCTAAATAATTGATTTGAAATAAGAATAAATTTTGATGACAATTACTTGATACAGTATATATATAATTAATATAATTATTTTGTTAAGAGTTTTGTTCCTTTTGTATACCATAAATACTGGAATAGACAATAATGGTTGATTAAGTTTTGACTTAATATCTACTGATGTAGAACTTCCCCTTATATACGAGATCTGTTTAATTGGAAAATTTGAAATTATATAGGAGTCTGAATAATTAATCAATTTGGAATAATATATGAATTTTGATGATTAATAAGAAGAGTTGAAATGTATAATTAATACGAGTATAAGATAATATGATAAATTATAAATCAAATGTATTCCAGAGGTACTTAGTTCTGATAAAAGAGGGGGGACAAGAAAAACAAACATTGAGGAAAGAGATTAAGGAAGGGGAGAAAGCAATAGGCCAAAAATTAAGAGGCAAAAGAAATAATAATTATTTTGGAAAGTTAAGCCAACTACAGTTAAAAGTTGTAGTCAAAATCTAGATTCAATTGATGGAGAAGCCAGAAGCCAAAGTATGCTCTCTTTTTGGAGGTAGCTTCCCCCCCCCCCCGTGACATATACCTAGAATAAAGAGTTTTTCTTATAAGTAAATGTTAGAATAATAAAAAAAAATTGAAGAGCCACTATTAGTTCAAAATTTGAGAATAAACCATCAGCTTGCTAATTAAGAGGTGAGTTAGGATAAAAACAGGAAGTAGAAGGGGGAGGAAGAGAAGGAGAGAGAGGGAGAAGGGGAGTGATGGAGTAAGAAGGTAGGAGGAGGAGATGGAGGGAGGGGAGTGCAAGAAAAAAAGGGGCAGACTGATGATTGTTGATGTAAGGGCAGAATAAGATATGGATTTTTGAACAATTGATAAAAATGTATAACTGTATGTTATTTTTAATACTTTAAGGTGTATACATATTAACCTGTATATGATGTAAAGGAGAAAAATAAAAAAATGGGGAAAAAATAAGAAAAGGTGGAATTTTCCCAAGGCTCTACATATATGAACTGTTATATTCGACAACATCCATGAAAGGAAAGAGAATTAAATAAACCATTAATTCAATCCAATGAAGAATATTGCTTCTTATCTCATAGTAATATAATGGCAGTATATTCTTGGTCCTCCTGGATTGAAATGCTTTCCTTTGTGTAGTAAAATAGCACGTGAGTTCCTGCCTTTTCAGTCAATGCAGTGCAACAACATTCCAAATAAATAATTCTAAATAAAATTGCTTTATAATCAAAACCCAAATACAGATTCTGAAAATATTTTTATTGGCTCACCCTAGTTCCTCTTCTGAAAAAAAAAACTTGTCTTCTCTGGATGTATGAGAGATAAATTCCAGTTGTGATCCGTCTGAATTGCTGAATGATTTACCAGAGATAAAGAAAGCACAATCCAATATGTTGGGCTGTTCAAGAAGAAAAACAACATGTTTCCTATGTGACTTGGGGCAAATAATTCAAAGCTGTTCCTTTGCAGTGTGAGTGTGATAGACTAGGAAACTTGTAAAAATAAATGCTGCATGACTCTTGGAATGTTTTTTTTAAAATTGTAATAACAATAGCCAGTTAAATATTGTGTAAAAGTTTGCCAAATTTTTTCTTTTTAGGCAATTACTTTCTGCCTTGTTTCACTGACTAGAGCAGTGATGGTGAACCTATGGCACGGGTGTCATAGATGGCACGCGGAGCCATATCTGCTGACATGAGAGCTGTTGCCCTAGCTCAGCTCCAACGTGCATGTATGTGCCGGCCAGCTGATTTTTGGCTCGCACAGAGATTTTGGGAGGGTGTTTTTGGCTTCCAGAGAGTCTCCGGGGAAATGTCAGAGGGCGTTTTGATCCACCCCTGACTCCAGGGAAGCCTTTGGAGCAGGGGTGGGCAATTAATTTTGCCATGGGGCCACATGAGAAATTGGGATGGTTTTAGAGGGACAGACTAATATAATTAACTCAGTTCTACCCAATTCAGTAAAGACCCAGGCCCTGGCCTGACCTAAACACCCAGACCTACTCTACAGACCCCTAATTGTTTGCTTTACGGCAACAAGGTGCACCACAGTCACTGCACTAGAGTGCTTGCATGGTTTCTGTGCTCGGCCGCTCTTGGTAGGAGGTCGGGCTCCGCTCCAGTGCGAGGATGAAAGAGCTCACTGCGTCTGCCGGGACTCCTCTGGTTCCTGCTTTCCTCATGATTCATCAGGATAGCAGGAACCGGAGGAGTCCCAGCAGATGTGGTGAGCTCTTTCATCCTCACACTGGAGCAGACCCCAACCTCCGTGGATTGGTCACAGATAGCGGGCGGGCTGGTCACAGACAGCAGGTGGGCCGGATGTGGTCCCTGGGCCACCCCTTGCCCAGGTCTGCTTTGGAGTCTCGGGAGGGTGAAACACGAGCTACTGGGTCCACCAGAAGTTAAGAAACAGCCATTTCTGGCCTCCAGAGGGGTGGGGGGAAGCTATTTTCACCCTTCCCAGGCATTGAATTATGGGTGTGGGCACTCATGCATGAGTGATAGAACATGCACACGCTCTTTTGGCACCAGAGGAAAAAAAGGTTTACTATCACTGGACTAGAGAGTCTTAGAGATGTCAACAATTCCGTGAAATAAATTGTAAATACCGTAATAATTTAAAGGCTTACTTTTTAAAAAAACAAGTAGCAAAAAGTGGTTAGAACTTTGATTTTGGAAAATTACAGATGGATTTAAGGGTCCAGATCAATTTGAAATAAAATTTTGGGAAAATGCTTTTGTTTTGAATTCTTTAAATAAATTGATAGGATGTGACCACTGAAAGTTGGACACTAGAAGAAAATGAAAGAAACTAGAGATTACTATTAAAAGAGAAATGCAGTTATATTTGACTTAGTAATACAGAATGAAGTAAAGTGTTTTAGAAATAGATATACTGATATATATTTTTGAACAATAGATTCAGAAGTTAAGAGTGTTGCTTCTATGGATAGAGGGTTTCAAATATTATGGAAGAGGAATAGGTTTTAACTAGCAAGTTTAAGACTGATCTGAAAGTGGATTTTAAAATGATAGGGCAAAGAATGATATGGGGAAAGATCTATACTGGACATATAAAAGAAAATAGATAACCTAATATTTTTTTAAAAATATAAAGAACAAGCTAAAATAATTGGATAATTTTGTTATCTCGGATTTATAAAAGAGCTTTGTAGAATGAAGATATAAAAAATGAAACTTAAGACTTTATTTGAAGGAACTAGAAAAAGAAGGCATTTCAAGTTGGTTTATTTGATCAATATTAAAATACCTTTGATGGGCTTTTGCTGATTAGAATTGAAACAATGAGCCTTCAAGTATTTTTTTTATGAATAAGACATGGGATAGGGGAAGAAGAGGTCCTTTATTGTAATTTAAGAAAAAGTGATGTTACTAAAATTGTTTGTTTCTTATGATGAAGGGGGAAGTAATTTCTTTTTCTTTACTATATTTTATTTTTCTTTTCTATTTTTTATTTTTTTATTCATTTGTATCTTAGTACAGTACAGTAATTGTAATTTTTAACACTATTTTTTAAAGATACACCCGCAGAATGCATTTGCAAGGCTGCTTTTCAAGGCAGAATAAAGGCACCCTTTTGCCTTAAACAGAGGCATCCCAATCAAATTTTAAATACCAAGATCAAAGATAACTGCTTCTGTCATCACTCCACAGATGTAGTTCTGTAAATGACGTTATTTGTACAGCTGCGCTCCAGGGCATGAAATGAGAAGGAAGTGCTGCAAAATTAGAGAAGAGTGAATTGGCCAAACGTACTTCCTTTTCAAATCGTGATGTTTACTTGGATGTTATATGGTAGAGGTTAAGCGTAGGTTTTCAGAAAATAGTTGGTTCCTCTGCTCTGTCCCCCTTTTTACAGAATCCCACGTGAGAACCAGAGCTTGCTGTGCAAATAAATGCTTGAGCCCCTCCCTCCTCCTCACTACTGGACTGCCACTTGTCCAAAATGGTGTAGGGACTCCTGCTTGAGCGGGGGGGGGGGGGAAGGGGGGGTTGGACTAGATGACCTACAAGGTCCCTTCCAACATATATACATACATACATAAACACATACACATTACGGTCTTCAATCTGGGCATCCGCTTAGACCCACAGTTGAGACTGGAACAACATATCTTTTGTGGTTTGCTTTTGCATTGGTGAGGTTAGCGCACCAGTTGCTGCCCTCTCTGGATCAGGCGTCTCTTCTCACTGTCACTCACACCCTTATCACCTCATGTCTCACTACTACAACCCGCTCTCCATGGGGCTACACTTGAAAAGCGTTCAGAGACTACAACTGGCCCAGAACGCAGCCGTGCAAGCTGTTGTGGGTGTGCCTAGGTACACCCACATTACACAAACACTCTGCGAGTTGCACTGGCTCCCAATCAGTCTCCGGACGCAATTCAAGGTGTTGGTTATCACCTTTTAAAACCCTACACGCTTAGAGCCAGACTACTTATGGGATCATCTTCTGCCACACATCTCCCGGCGACCAATTAGGGCCCACAGGGTTGGCCTTCTCAGGGTCCTATTGGCTAGACTAGACCTGGGCAAGGGGCGGCCCGTGGGCTGCATCTGGCTCATCCGCTGTCTGTGATTGGCCCACCCGCTATCTGTGACCGGTCCACGGAGGTCGGAGTCCGTTCCAGTGCGAGGATGAAAGGCTTCACTGCGTCTGCCGGGACTCCTCCGGTTCCTGCTTTCCTGATGAATCATGAGGAAAGCAGGAACCGGAGGAGTCCCGGCAGACGCGGTGAGCTCTTGCATCCTCGCACTGGAGCAGACCCCGACCTCCTACCAAGAGCGGCTGATCACAGAAACCACGTAAACACTCCAGCGCAATGACTATATATACTGTATATCAGTGTTTCCCAACCTTGGCAACTTGAAGATATTTGGACTTCAACGCCCAGAATTCCCCAGCCAGCAAATGCTGGCTGGGGAATTCTGGGAGTTGAAGTCCAAATTTCTTCAAGTTGCCAAGGTTGGGAAACACTGCTGTATATAAATAGTATATACAGCATTGGGTAGAACTGAGTTAATTATATTAGTCCGGCCCTCTAAAACCATCCCAATTTCTCATGCGGCCCCATGGCAAAATTAATTGCCCACCCCTGGGCTAGACCCTGACGGTGAACCTATGGCACGCTTGCCACAAGTGGCATGCGGACCCATAGCTGCTGGCACGCGAGCAATTGCCCTAGCTCAGCTCCAGCTGCATGTGTGCACCGAACAGCTGGTTTTTGGTTCGCACAGAGATTTTTGGAGAATGTTTTCAGCCTCGAGCCTGGGGAGCATAGTTCCCTCTAAGCTGAGCAGTGAGCAATCGCTCACTTAAAAATCATCATCAACTCAGAGTTTTCCAAACCTGCCCAGAAGCCGAGAGGGAAATTTTATTATTATTTCTGTGCCGCCCAGTCCTGAAGGGACTGCCGCTCAGACACTATACTTTTCCGCCCACCCCCCCAAAAAATTAGAGAGAACACTGCTGGGGAGGGCAAAAAATGGGCCTACCGGGCCCACCACAAGTCAAGAAACAGGGCAGCAGGGGATCACGTGTGGAGAACTGGGCAGCACAGGGGGGGGTCATGGGCGCATGCATGTGGGGGCATGTGGGGGGCATTGAATTATGGGTGTGGGCATACATGTGCATGCAATAGCAGATGCATGCATCTTTGTGGCACCCGAAGGAAGAAAGGTTCGCTATCACTGGGCTAGTGGGGCCACATGGGAGAGCCTTATCTGTGGTGGCTCCAGCCCTCTGGAACCAACAACCCTCGGAGATCCACACTGTCCCCACCCTACTGGCCTTCTAGGTTATGAAAACTTGGCTTTGGCGGCAGGCCTGGGGCCGGTGAGCTATACCATCTAGCTCCGGCCAAGAAGAAATGAATGTTTTTCAGTTTTAGAGGTTTTAATTTTTTTAAATTGGTTTTTAACTGTTGTACACTACACAGAGTCTGGAAGGAGTTGGGCAGCTTATAAATGAAAACAATTAGAAACATAGAAACATAGAAGATTGATGGCAGAAAAAGACCTCATGGTCCATCTAGTCAGCCCTTATGCTATTTCCTGTATTTTATTTTAGGATGGATATATGTTTATCCCAGACATGTTTAAATTCAGTTACTGTGGATTTACCAACCACGTCTGCTGGAAGTTTGTTCCAAGCATCTACCACTCTTTCAGTCAAATAATATTTTCTCATGTTGCTTTTGATCTTTCTCCCCACTAACTTCAGATTTGTGTCCCCTTGTTCTTGTGTTCACTTTCCTATCATGTCCCCCCTTTTCCTTCTGTCCTCCAGATTGTACAGATTGAGTTCATTAAGTCTTTCCTGATAAGTTTTAAACAGGGTTGGGGTGCTCCCCGGACGGGAGGGTGGGGAGAACGCAGTGGGGTAGTAAAAATGGAGCTCCACCCCAGTGCATACAATTTGCACTGAAAGATGTTGAAAGAAAATGCAGGGTGCCCTGCATAAGCCACGCCCACAGTGTGGTAGTAAAAATTTTGGTAGCCTTTCACTGGTTTTAAATCAAATCAATCCATTAATCCATCCATAGACAGATACATAAATAAATCTCCTACAATTCATTCCTCTCCAAGCCCAGCGCCTTTCTTTCCTGAAGCGGGAAATCCCGTCTCCCTCCCTCTTCCGGACCAGCCCCTCACGTCCGCCCAGGCCCCTCTATACGCTACCTCCTTGGACCCCCGCAGGCCGGCTCCGCAAACGCCGTAGAATCCCGCCGATTGGAGCTCTAATCCACACGGCGAGAGGATGAGCTCATCCTCCACCAATGGGAGGCCACCGCGGACAGCCGCGGCCGCGCAAGTTGCAGCCTCCGCGCACCTGATTCCTCGGACCTCTGCGGCTTCGACTGAGGGGGCGAGATGGAGACTGGCGTGAGACGTCCCGTCGGCTTCGTCGCCGCTCTGATTGCAACCCCGCCGGGGCCGTCGGCTGCTCAAGGTATGGCCGAGGCTGGTGGGTGTCTGTGAGGCCCCACTTCCCCCCCTGCGCCTTTTGGGCATCTGTCCCCCCCCCTTGCCGGTCCGGTTGCCCCGTCACGGGGTTTGCATCACCTCCGGGTTGATTTCATTGGCGACCCGGTCTCGGGGTGGAGTAAGGCAGGGCTAAGGAGAGGTCAGTTCCTCGTTCCCCCCGCGATGGCGAAGCTCACGCACACGAGGCCGCCCGATTGCTAAGCTGGTACCCGGGATTCTGCAACGCCAGCAATGGATGCTTCCTTCTAGCGGCGGCTTACTTCAAGCCCTTTGCAGTAGGTCAAGCCAGGAGGAGCTTCTCCATGCGAGCATCCGTGTGCCTGCACTGCGAGGATCGAGGTCTTGTATGCCTCCATCTTGTCTGGGGGCGTCCAGGGTGAAAATAATAGAATAGAATAGAATAGAATTCTTTATTGGCCAAGTGTGATTGGACACACCAGGAATTTGTCTTTGGTGCGGCCAGACGGTAGGGAAAGCAAGTAGAATGCTTGGCTGCATAGCTAGAGGTATAACAAGCAGGAAGAGAGAAATTGTGACCCCAGAGCGCTGGTTTGGAATATTGTGTTCAGTTCTGGAGACCTCACCTACAAAAAGATATTGATCAAATTGAAGGGGTCCAAAGATAGGCTACAAAAATGGTGGAAGGTCTTAGGCATAAAACTTATCAGGAAAGACTTAATGAACTCAACCAGTATAGTCTGGAGGACAGAAGGAAAAGGGGGGACATGATAGAAACATTTAAATAGGTTAAAGGGTTAAATAAGGTTCAGAAGGGAAGTGTTTTTAATAGGAAAATGAACACAAGAACAAAGGGACACAATCTGAGGTTAGTTGGGGGAAAGATCAGAAGCAATGTGAGAAAATATTATTTGACTGAAAGAGTAGTAGATGCTTGGAACAAACGTCCACAGTAACTGAATTTAAGCATGCCTGGGATAAACATATATCCATCCTAAGATAAAATACAGGAAATAGTATAAGGGCAGACTAGATGGACCATGAGGCCTTTTTCTGCCGTCAATCTTCTATGTTTCTATGTGCATATACTCTCAGTGTACATAAAAGAAAATATAGATTTGTCACGAATCATGTGGTACAACACTTAATGATTGTCATAAGGGTCAAATAAGCAATGAAGAAACAATATTAATAAAAATCTTAGGATACAAGCAACAGGTTACAATCATACTGTCCTAAGTGGGAGGAAAAGGGTGATAGGAATGATGAGAAAAACTGGTAGAAATAGAGGTGCACATTAGTAAAAATCTGACAGTGTTGAGGGAATTATTTGTTTAGTAGAGTGATGGCGTTCGGGGAAAAACTGTTCTTGAGTCTACTTGTCTTGGTGTGCAGTGCTCTGTAGTGATGTTTTGGTGGTAGGAGTTGAAACAGTTTATGTCCAGGATGCGAGGGGTCAGTAAATATTTTCCCCACCCTCTTTTTGACTCGTACAAGTCCTCAATGGAAGGCAGGTTGGCAGCAATTGTTTTTTCTGCAGTTCTAATTATCCTCTGAAGTCTGTGTTGGTCTTGTTGGGTTACAGAACCAAGCCTTTATCATGTTAGATTGATCTCAAGCCCTTTAGCAGCTACAATTTGGTGCCTAGTACAGGAATCCAAAGTAGCTGCTGAATTTGCTCCAGCCTCCTTGCACCATATCTGGACTGAGCTCCATTCATATAAACCCTGGCTGGTGGCAAAGAGTTAAAATATCCTCTTCATTTCTTAGGGCCATTTATTAGTGGTTGGGGTTTTCCCTATTCCAATGGTATATGTATAGATAGGGTTATTTTTTGTCAAGTGGACCAGGTGAAATTGAAGCCTTATTTGAAAAGAAACCATTACAAAAACAACATAATATGATAGGAAAAAGATCTGTGCTCTTTCTAACAAAATAAAAATGAAGGTGATTGAAGGTGAGAAAACAGTGATAGAAAAAAACTTGCTCTTTCTAATAAAGATGATTGAAGGTGGTGAAACAGAACTTTCTATTTTCTCATGTTCAATCACCTTCATTTTTATTTCATTAGAAAGTGCATGATTTTTCTATCATATATGTTGTTTCTTTTCAAATAAGGCTGCAAAAATCAATCAAGTGGACACCTGGTTCACTTGACAAATAATGACCCTGTAGCCCACAATAAGGGGTTACAGGGCTCTTCTGGTGAAGTATCTTTGGACATTTTCAAGGGTGTTGATGTCTGAGATGCGATATGGGTTCCAAACAGATGAGCTGTATTCGAGGATGGGTCTGGCAAAAGTTTTGTAAGCTCTGGTAAGTAGTGTGAGATTGCCAGAGCAGAAGCTACGTAGGATTAGGTTTACAACTCTTGAAGCCTTCTTGGCTATATTGTTGCAGTGGGATTTGGGGATTATCTGTGATTATCTGTGATAATTTGATTATTCAGTTCTCTTTTTCCTTAGACCTTTGGAGGATTTGTTCATTTTGCCCTGACCGCACTACTGGGTTTAGTTCATAAGCAGGTGTCTCCAACCTTGGCAATTTCAAGACTTGTGGACTTCAACTCCCAGAATTCCTCAGCCAGCAAAGCTGACGAATTCTGGGAGCTGAAATCCATAAATCTTAAAGTTGCCAAGATAGAAGACCCCTGGTTTATAGAAGAAAAGTTCCCTATTTTTTCAATCTGCAAAAGGAAATCTTTCTTCTAAGGTGGCACTTCTTGTGACACGTGGAACACTATGTTGACAGTCATAGGTATATCTGTGGCCTTTTAGATGTAATTGAGGTACATCTTTCTTCTTTTTTATCCTGTATGGCTGGTACTCAGATTATACAGAGTGGGCCTTCTCCGGGTCCCGTCGACTAAACAATGTCGTTTGGCGGGCCCCAGGGGAAGAGCCTTCTCTGTGGCAGCCCCGGCCCTCTGGAATCAACTTCCACCGGAGATTAGAACTGCCCCCACCCTCCTTGTCTTTCGTAAATTACTCAAGACTCACTTATACCGCCGGGCATGGGGGAGTTGAGACACCTTTTCCCCAGGTTTTTTATATTTTGTTTCATGTTTGGTATGAATGTGCTGTTTGGTTTTTAAATATATGATAGGGTTTTATATGCTTCTTTTAATATTAGATTTGTTTTGCTATAATATTGTTTTTATTGTTGTGAGCCGCCCCGAGTCTTCAGAGAGGGGCGGCATACAAATCTAATTAATAATAATAATAATAATAATAATAATAATAATAGTGCCTTTGTCTCATGCTTTGCAGGATGTGGATGGTAACAGTCTGTTGAGAATGGCTACTTCTTGAAGAGAGTGTCCTAAGGATAATTTTTTGGGGAAATGGATTCAGAGTCCTGTAACCGAGCTTTCTCCCAGGCCCGCGTATATCTTGAACAAATTCGAAGCCGGGTTGCACCAGGGAGTATTGATATACATGGTCCTGGGAAGCGCGACTACTTGGTGGATGCAGCTAAGCAGATCCGCCTGGCTCTGGAACGGGATGTAAGTGAAGACTATGAAGAAGCATTCAACCACTACAAGAACAGTGTGGATGTGCTGCTCAATGGAGTGCAAGGTAAGATGGGGTTGTGTGAAGTATCTTGGAGAAAGTGGAACTTGGAAGCAAGAAGATTGTTTGGTAGATTGCACTAGGTGATGACTTACATTGATTATCAAGGGTGATTTTCTTCTATTGATTAATCTGTTTTTTAGAATAATTTCAGCAGTGAATTGCTCCTGGTTTGGCCCCGTTCTGTGAACTGGTAGCGAGGCCAGGAGGCTCCGCCCACCACGCGAGACACTTCATGAGTGAACCAATAGCAACGGGATTTACAACCTACTACTGGATAGGTTCCAAATGATTCATCCAGGCACTTTAATGCAGAAAAGTGATCTAGATTGCTTTGGATGGCAGTTTGGGCTATGCTAACTCATAAAATTATAGAAGCGAGGAAAATTAAGCAGTACAATCAGTGGAAAATGAGTAGACATATTGAAAACAAGCCTATGTTTATTTTTCCTATTAGTTAGATTTATATCCCATTTTATTTTGTAAAGTCAAGGGAACCCATACAATGCTCTGTCTTCCTTTTCCCCACAACAGTCCTGTAAAGTGGGTTGGCTGAAACTTTTGGCCCAAAGTCACTCAGTCAACTTTGCTGCTTAAAGAAGGCCTAGAACTCACAGGCTCCTGACTTCTAGGCCAGCGCCTTAACCGTTGCATCATTTAAATAATTTCAATTGTTTCTCAGTGGGGAAGTATAATTTGTTGCTGTTTTTTAAAAAAATACTTTATTTATTTTATTCAATTTGTGTATCTGCCCAACTCAACCAAGTGATGGTGGAATAGGGTATATAAGTGGTTCAGAATTCAATATGGCACAAAAGCCAAATAAATACAGAAAAAGCCCAAGGCCTCTCCATAAATTAATGCACATAATTCTTGACAGTGGATCCCAACAAGGAGCGCCGTGAAGCCGTGAAGAGGAAGATTACCCAATATCTAAAACGGGCAGAGGAGATCTTCAATTGCCACCTACAACGTAATTTGGGGAATGGAAATTCCACTGAAACGGTGAGAAACTCGAGTTGTGGAGAGTTAATAGGACTCTAGGTAGATTCTTTAGTGTAGAATTCCCCAACATTTCCAGCTTTGCGAACCAGTGGAGGGGGGGAGGGACTACATATATTGTTTTTACCTTGAGCCAAGTTTGCATTCCTTTTTACTTCTAAAAAATTTAATTCATTCAAATATCATTGATTTATCTTTCTTCCTTCCTTGTCCCATCTCACAGAATTTTTCAAGGCTTTATCAATAATTATCTAGGACTCTTTGTAATTTTCCCTTTAAATTTTAAAACCTCAAATCAATTTCTTTTGTGGATCTTTTTCTAAGCTATTCACTTGGACCACTTTCAAATATATTGCTTTGGAGTATGGTATCATCCCTACTCATAGCATAAAGTTTCATTATATGTGTTGTAAACTCTTAAATTGGGAAGGAATGGAATACTAGAGGTAGAGAAGATGATGGAGAATTTCCCCTGATACTAATGAAACCTAACCACATGGCCAGTCTTTTACATGTGAGTCCTAGAATGCTTTTAATATTATGATTCATTTGTAATATTTGCAACACATTTAGGCTTGGGAAGGTGAGTAAAGTTTAATTGCTATTAATTGTCTGGCTCCATTTTCTACCACTTCAAACGAAGATGTGCTTCCTTCCTTATTGGTTGTAGGGTTACAGCAGTCTTCGCTTCCGTCCGATAAGGACGCTCAGAACACCAGTGGAGAATCTCAAGCACTGTAAAGTAGTGGGAATAATTGATAAGGTAAGTCACTGTTTATGCTGGAGATATTTAGCTTCAGACAATACAAATATAAATTCCAGGAGAGCACCTGTAACATGGTTGTGACAAAAGCAGGCATGAATGGTCCTAGAGGACCAATGAGCAGTCCTAGAGAATTATAAAAACTAATCTGCCTATTGTAGCAAATGTGTTTTCACACTGGAGCCTCATTAAAGCAAGTGTTTCACTTTGATCAAGACTGTCAAACCCGCGGACTAGTGGACGGATGCATAATGCGCTGGCCACGCCCACACCTGGTTTAGTGAAGGGGGGAAAAGTCGCGATAGGTGATGACCCCATGATGAAGTGAGCTTGATACCCCTGACTTTGAGGAAGATAGTCTAACACAGTGTTTCCCAACCTTGGCAACTTGAAGATATTTGGACTTCAACTCCCAGAATTCCCCAGCCAACGAATGCTGGCTGGGGAATTCTGGGAGTTTAAGTCCAGCTATCTTCAAGTTGCCAAGGTTGGGAAACACTGGTCTAACAAACAGCAATCGATCATAGATGGCAAACTCAACATCTGGAAAGCGGAGGAATTTTCCTTAGAGATTATCTATGTCCAATGTAAAAAGGTCAATAAGGCTAAGCAATTCTGAAATTGGATTGAAGAATCAAAAAATGAAGGATTAGGATGAAATCTAAAGAGTGAGTAGTTGGTGGTGGGCATGCGCACCACAGGTGGCACACGGGGCCATATCGGAGGGCACGTGAGGCATTGTCCTATGTCAGCCCCAGCACGTATTCGTTAGATTTATTTTATTTATTAGCTTATTTATTTATTAGTTAGATTTTCAGTCTTGAGGAAGGCTGTTTTTTTCCTCTGGAAGCTT
Organism: Erythrolamprus reginae; assembly: GCF_031021105.1. Classification (NCBI taxonomy): domain Eukaryota; kingdom Metazoa; phylum Chordata; class Lepidosauria; order Squamata; family Dipsadidae; genus Erythrolamprus; species Erythrolamprus reginae. Next base: position 68,529,794 of record NC_091950.1, read on the forward strand.
CCTTGAAATCCTGGAGTGCAAAAAAAACGCTCAACGGGCAAAACGGAAGTTCAGAAAATGGACTTCCGGTTTGCCCATTGTGTTGTTTTTTGCACTCCGGGGCTTCAAGGAAGCTTCCCTGAAGGTTCTGGAGTGCAAAAAACAATACAACAAGCAAACCAGAAGTGCGTTTTTCTGAACTCCCGGTTTGCCCATTGGGCCATTTTTTTTCACCATCCTATGCTTCAGTGAGCCCTATGTGCAAGGGGGGGATTGGGTGCATGCGTGGGGGCAGCACGGGAGGGAATATGCGTGGGAGGAAGGGAATGGTTGTAGGCACAGGCGTGCATGCTAGCTCACACACATATACCCTTTGGGCACATGAACCAAAAAAGGTTCGCCAGCGCTGTTCCAGGGTCTAAAGGCAGATATTTCTAGCTGTAGAACAGTCTCTCCAGTTGATTTCAGGTAGTACCTGAACTAACGACCCCAATTAAGCTCAAAATTTCCACTGTTAAGCACGGTGGTTGTTAAGCCCCATTTTACAACCTTTTTTTGCCCTGATTAAGCAAATCACTACAATTGTGAATCATGTTTAGTGAATTTAGCTTCCCCTATTGCCTATGCTTTTCAGAAATTCTCTGCAAATAATAATTCCACAACCCCAGTTGCTGCAACCATTTGAATATTATACTTTTTGCTAAGCAAGGAAGTAATCATATGTCTGGGAGGGATGCTGAAATGGTCATAAGTGTGAAAATGGGTCAGAAGTTGCCTTTTTCAGTGCTGTTGTAACTGGTCATTAAAAGAATGGTGGACTACGTGCACTGACAGATTAATATTTATTTTTTTTATTTATTCAACTTCTGTGCCGCCCAATCCCAAACGACTCAGGGCGGCTTACAATAATAATATAAATACAAATTCAAATAGATGCAGAACAATAAAAAGAAGTCAAGGTTCGACTACTGCAACGCTCTCTACATGGGGCTACCTTGGAAAAGTGTTCGGAAACTTCAGATCATGCAGAATGTGGCCGTGAGAGCAATCATGGGCGTCGCCAGATATGCCCATGTCTCGTCAACACTCCGCGGCTTGCACTGGCTGCCAATTAGTTTCCGGTCACAATTCAAAGTGTTGGTCATGACCTATAAAGCCCTACATGGCATCGGACCAGAATATCTTCGGGACCGTCTTCTGCCGCACGAATCACAGCGACTGATTGGGTCCCACAGAGTTGGCCCTCTCTAGGTCCCGTCGACTACACAATGCTGTCTGAAGGGACCCGGGGAAGAGCCTTCTCTGTGGCAGCCCCAGCCCTCTGGAATCAACTCCCCCCAGGGATTAGGACTGCCCCCACCCTCCTTGTCTTTCGAAAGCTTCTGAAGACCCACCTTTGTCGCCAGGCATGAGGAAACTGACATACCCCTAGCTATTATGGTTTAGGTATGGTCTGTTAGGTTGTGTGATTATTTTCTTTTTATAATAAACTGTTTTAACATTAGATTTGTACATGATGTATTTTTGTTGTGAGCCGCTCTGAGTCCTCGGAGAGAGACGGCATACAAATATAATAAATTATTATTAATTATTATTATTAATATCTAAAACTATAATACCCCATAATAAAAACCCCATTTGTTATGAAAACAGTCATAATCACATGCACACACACCATTCATGCAGTTTGGCCAATTCATGGCCCCCAGGCCTGCCGGCAGAGCCAGGTCTTCCTGGCCTTACAGAAGGCTAGTAGGGTGGGAGCAGTACGGTTGGTTCCATAGAGCCGGGGCAGCCACAGAGAAGGCCCCCTCGCTAACCTGCATTGCTTAGTCGACGGGACCTGGAAGAGGCCAACTCTGTGTGCTCTTTTTGGTCTCTGGGTGTTGTGTGGCAAGAGGCGGTCCCCCAAATAGTCTGGCCCTGAGCCATGTAGGGCTTTATAGGTAATAACCAACACCTCTATAGGAACAGGCCCATCCTGAGATGTTTTGTTGATATATGTTGTGTTGCTTATAGGTGCAAATAGTACAGGATTCAACTACTGGGGACACAATTATATTGAAGGTATGTGGCTTTCCCTTTTTTCTCTTCTCTTTTTTATGGTTCTAGATATGGTATCACTGTGTAAGTATCATTGAATTATTTTCCCCTGAATTTGTGTTTCTGGGACCATTGCAGAATAGGAGCATACAATGTTTTTTTTAAATGTAACAGTTTTGGGAGTTTGGATTGTTCTAAGCACTGTGACATACACATATGCATATACACATACATGTACATACATACATACACACACTTTTGAGAGTGGGTAACATAATTTCATTTTTAATATGTGCCACCATGCTGACAGTAAAAAATGACATAGAAACATAGAAGTCTGACGGCAGAAAAAGACCTCATGGTCCATCTAGTCTGCCCTTATACTATTTTCTGTATTTTATCTTAGGATGGATCTATGTTTATCCCAGGCATGTTTAAATTCAGTTACTGTGGATTTATCCACCACGTCTGCTGGAAGTTTGTTCCAAGGATCCACTATTCCTTCAGTAAAATAATATTTTCTCATGTTGCTTTTGATCTTTCCCCCAACTAACTTCAGATTGTTCCCTCTTGTTCTTGTGTTCACTTTCTTATTAAAAACACTTCCCTCCTGGACCTTATTTAACCCTTTAACATATTTAAATGTTTCGATCATGTCCCCCCTTTTCCTTCTGCCCTCCAGACTATACAGATTGAGTTCATTAAGTCTTTCCTGATACGTTTTATACTTAAGACCTTCCACCATTCTTGTAGCCCGTCTTTGACTATCAAGGTTATCTATCTTATCTTTTACTTTCTCTTTTATCCTTCTGTCATTTCTTGTACGTTTTTGAAGTTTTAAAAATATTTGTAAAATCTTTTAATGAAAATTATTTTTAAAAGAGAGATAATATATTAGAAAAATTATGAAGGAAATTCTATGTGAAATGGTGCCTTTAAAGGTCAACTTTCATCTGTGTTTTTTTTGAAAAAGGAACATTAAGAACAATGATGGATTTTAGCCACACTGGTAAACTACTGGCCTCTTCAGTCCCAAGAAGATCCTTAGCCTTTTTTTTTTTTTTTGGGATACTATACTGCTCAAAAAAATAAAGGGAACACTCAAAACATCCTAGATCTGAATGAATGAAATATTCTAATTGAATACTGTTCTGCCTGACTGGGCTCAGGCAATGCGTAACAATCCAAGGAAAAGAAATCAAACACACACGTGCTCCTCTAATCAGCAAACTTGTATTAAACAAACAAAAAAGGGTTACTCAAAACAGTCCTTAGTGTCAGGAAACAATGATAGTGCAAGGCTTACTTCAGCCGCATACAAAAACACAGGAAAAAGCAAACAAAGACAACCTGGAATGAGCAAAGACGTTTCAGGAGTCCTTTTGAATCTTTGGAGCAAACAGCAAATCCCAGAGGTTTCACCTCCCATGTGTCTGAAAAAGCTGGGTTGAAAACTCCAAAGGCACGGAACAGAAACTTCAGAGTAGGAACCACAAAATAACACAGATAAACAGCCACAGTTTGCCTTGTGCCTCTGTTCCCTTTTATACCTTTAGCCCTCATTAAGGGAACCACACCCAGCCCTCAGTATAAGAACCACACCCAACCCCGGTGCTACTCTGATGACTTGTAATAATCCTTCAATTGATCCCTCCTCTGCATCGCTCTTCTGCTACGCATGTCTATGAATTGTGCTGCAGAGGAATCCAAGGACGAAAGACTGTCTGAGGGACTGCATGCCAAATCCCCTGGCTGCCTGCTGAGTCCTGCGAACCAGTGGCCTCATCCTCCTGGCTGTCTGCCACGTCTTTCTGGCTGTCAGCCAGGCTTTCGCACTCACTTTGTGCCGCATTTCTCCCATCTGTGGGAGCAATGGCTGGCCCAGGCCCAAACAAAACAAATACTTTGTTCTGTACAAAGTTGAATGTGCACAACAGCATGTGAAATTGATTGTCAATCAGTGTTGCTTCCTAAATGGACAATTTGATTTCACAGAAGTTTGATTTACTTGGAGTTATATTGTGTTGTTTAAGTGTTCCCTTTATTTCTTTGAGCAGTGTATTTTGTTTTTTTTCAGAGTATTCCCAAATCCTATGTGGAGACCCGGGAAAGACAGACCATCATCCCCCATGGAATCCCCTTTATGACAAAATTATTGCGGTATTCTGTAAGTAAGGATTCCATCTTCCTCCACTTGGAACATGTGAAAGGTGAGCATTTATTGCTAGATATGTTGCATTCCTGATTCCATCTCCCAGCCTTGTCTTCTCTAAATATGTTGGGCAATTAATGCATGGGAAATATGTCATTTCATCTTTTCTGATTAATTAAAAAATGCTCCAGTAGTTGGCTAACAATTGCACAATTTGTGTGTCATAGCTCTGGTGCTGCCTTTGCTAGGCTGCCATTCTTCTCCAAAAATTTTTTTGCTTCTGCACATGTTTTTAAGCCAAATTGCACAAGAGGGCGCTCTCCTGTGCACGGTTTTTGGTGACTTTTTTGCTTCTATGCATGCTTGGAAGCAAAATCATATGAGGGGACCCTCGCGTGCAAAATGTCACAATGCGTGCACAGTGCACCAGTGTGAAAATAACTGGAACCTGCTGCTGAAGAAGGACCCATTGACAGCTCTGCAGAAAGCAAAGTTGCAGCCCACATATATAAGCTACTTGTTTGTGATCCAGTAAGAAAGAATTCTTGTGAGCCATCTGAATTCTGATTAATAGTAGTGGCTAGTATTGTCAGGAACAATAGGCAAAGCTAATAGAGATCTGGGGTTGCAATGTTTCCAACTACAGTGGTACCTCTACTTACGAACTTAATTTGTTCCGTGATTAGATTCTTAAGTAGAAAAGTTTGTAAGAAGCAGCAATTTTTCCCATAGGAATCAATGTAAAAGCAAATAATGTGTGTGATTAGGGAAACCACGGGGAGGTGTGGAGGCCCTGTTTCCTCCCAGGAGATTCCTAGAGAGGCCCCATGGAGGCTTCTCCACGCGTTTTCTGCCCGTTTCTGCCCACGAGATTCCTAGACAGGTCCCCCAGAGTCTTCTCTCTGCCTTTTCCGGCCCTTTTTCCTCCCAGGAGAGTCCTAGAAAGGCCCTTCAGAGGCTTCTCCCCACCTTTTCCAGCCCTGTTTCCTCCCAGGAGATTCCTAGAGAGGCACCACGGAGGCTTCTCCCTGGCTTTTCCAGTTACAGTTTCGGAGGCTCGGGTTTGTAAGTGGTTCTTGAGAAGAGGCATAAATATCTTGAACCGCCAGTTCTTATCTAGAAAAGGTCGTAAGTAGAGGCGTTCTTAGGTAGAGGTACTACTGTACTTGTTTGTGATCCAGTAAGAAAGAATTCTTGTGAGCCATCTGAATTCTGATTAATAGTAATTGCTAGTATTGTCAGGAATAATAGGCAAAGCTAATAGAGATCTGGGTTTGCAATGTTTCCGACTATTTCTAGTTACTTTTCTTCCTTTTAACAGGAGGAAACCTCTGGTCATACCTTCGCTCCCATCATGGTTCTGCCTCTGTCCATTCTCCCTTGCTGAGTCCAAAGCTCACTTTGGATATTGGGCATATCAGGGAAGAAGAACACATAGAAAACCTTCATGAAACTGGTTCTGACTCTCAGCAGAGCTGCAAGATCCATCCTGGAAATAATAACAACCCTGTATCGCTAAATCATCCCCTGTTGAAAAAAGTGGACTGTTTGACGTCTATGAAACACTCATCCAGCCCTCTTTCTTCTAGAACCTCAAGTGATCACAGGTGGCATGCTGAAAAGGCAGGTGGACCACGGAAGAAGAATCTAAGCACAACATACCCCTTTCCTGGTGCTACAGAATCTACAAGCAAAACAGTACCTCAAGGACATAGTCCGAGGCTGACTTTCAGCTCCTGTGATTCATTTATGACAATTGATGGCATTGGAAATGCATCTGGGAAAGAGTCACCTCAGCCAAAACCAAAGCTACAAACAAATGAAAGATTTAGCCATGCTTCCCATGAGATAACAAGAAGATACAATAAATCAAAGGCAGAAACTCCATGGCAAAATCAGTTGTATCCTGGAACTCTTGAAGAGGACCTCAGAGAGAAGATAGAAGCAAGAGAAGGAGACACTTTTATGCAGAGGGCACCAATTCTTGATCACAAACATTTAAAAGCCCAGTCGACAATAGGATGGCATGGATCTTCAGTGGAACCAGTTGCCCAAAGCCATACCCCTGTCATTTGGGTCATAAATGAGGAGCAGATCCAAGTTTGGGCGGCTGAATTGATTTTGGCTCTGGAAGGTCTCCACCAACAGGGAATCTTGTGTCAGGATCTCAACCCACGAAATTTGCTTTTAGATGATACTGGTAGGTTTTCCTTAAGATCGAACTGAAGGAAAACTTCAGTCCATCGTGTGGGGCAGCGATATGTGATTTTATTAAAATATCACTTTTCACTAGTCTTTGAGCTTCATACAGGGTGTCCAGCAAACGTGGAAAACAGGGAAATCAGGGAAATTGGCGGTTTGGGAAATATCAGGGAATTGGTGCGGCCCTGTTTGGACAAAGAGTCATTGCTCACAGTCGCTCATGCCCTCATCACCTCGAATTTCAATTACTGCAACGCTCTTTAGATGGGGCTACCTTTGAAAAGTGTTGGAAACTTCAGATCGTGCAGAACGCAGCCGCGAGAGCCGTTGTGGGGCTTCCAAGATTCGCCCACATTTCTTCAACACTCCGTGGCTTGCATTGGCTGCCGATCAGTTTCCGGTCACAATTCAAAGTGTTGGTCATGACCTTTAAAGCCCTACATGGCATGGGACCAGATTACCTCCGGAACCACCTGCTACCGCACGAATCCCAGCGACCCACAGAGTTGGCCTTCTCCGGGTCCCGTCCACTAAACAATGTCGTTTGGCGGGGCCCAGGGGAAGAGCCTTCTCTGTGGCGGCCCCAGCCCTCTGGAACCAACTCCCCCCGGAGATTAGAACTGCCCCCATCCTCCCTGTCTTTCGTAAACTACTCAAGACTCATTTATGCCGCCAGGCATGGGGGAGTTGAAATATTCCTTCTCCCTAGGCCATTACAGGTTATGCATGGTATGTTTGTGTGTATGTTTGGTTTTATTATAAGGGTTTTTAGTTGTTTTATTAATTGGATTGCTACATGCTGTTTTTATCATTGTTGTTAGCCGCCCCGAGTCTGCGGAGAGGGGCGGCATACAAATCCAATAAAGGAAGAAAGAAAGAAAGAAAGAAAGAAAGAAAGAAAGAAAGAAAGAAAAATAAATAAATAAATAAATAAATAAATAAATAAATAAATAAATAAATAAATAAGGAATTCATGAAAAAACCGGAATAAATCAGGAGGGAAAATCAAACTGTATTAAAATATTTAAAAGTCAGGGAAAAATCATGTTTAAAAAAAACGGATAGCGCTGCCTGGCAGAGTCAAGTAAAAATGAGCACAACTGTGGCAATGATTTGCTTCCTCAGCTACCGATATTTCTCCATGGCTTAGCCGTTTGGTATGATGTCATCTACGACCGTGCCTTAACTAGATCGCACGTGACAGGGAAATGTCAGGGAATTTCAAAATGCTTTCCCCCTGAACACCCTGTTCATAGTATGATGTAAAACAAATATTCTTTTATTATTCCATAATATGGTCAAAGTATTGGGAGGACGATGTGTCAGCCCTGGAGGCCATCTTTTACTTCAGGGCTGTCACACTTGGTGGATGGGTGTGCTGAGGGAAAGGTGAGGGGGGTTGGATGGAGACGGTGAGATGTATAGCCATAACAACATTCTTTTCCCTGGAAGTCAAGGACATTCAGCTTGCACCTGGACAGGTGTGACTGGGAAACAACTCCAGTCAGGATGGTGACCTGATTGGACCATGTGGTGGAAGGGTGGGTGCAGGGGAAGGGACTTTGACTTTCCTTTGGGTGGGAAAAACCCGGAGGCTGTTCAGATTCGGGTTTTCCCAGATGTGCCAATGTGACATCTCTAATAAAATGGAACTTTGAGGAAGATGCCTGCCTTCTGTTGGGGGTGTAACTTGGAACCCTGATGCCATGGTCTTTAGAATCATTGCTCTTGGCTCATCTTTGTTTTTTTGCCTTGGACATAAAGGGGAACAACAATGAACTGCAGGCATCATTGTATATTAAAATGGGGGTTTCAGGTGTACACCTGGGATAAATTGAGTCATTCAATTTAAGAAATGTAAAAGAGTTGCTTGGCTTTGCGGTGCTAGCTGGTGATTTTGTTGACATTCTTCATAGGTCACCTCCGTCTCACATTCTTTGGCCAGTGGAGTGAGGTTGAGCCGCAGTTCAGCAGCCAAGCGGTAGACGATTTATATTGTGCTCCAGGTATGGTTAAGGACTGTTGCAAGGGTTGAGTTTGAGTCTGTTAACACCCATCCAGATCCTAACAGCCTCCAGACACCGGCACATCACTTCCACTGCTTCACTGATTGGACATGGGGTGGAGATGTATAGCTGAGTATCACCATGGCATTGGGCCAGAATACATCCGGAACCGCCTTTTACCGCACGAATCCCAGCGGCCGATAAGGTCCCACAGAGTTGGCCTTCTCCGGGTCCCGTCGACCAAACAATGTCGTTTGGCAGGCCCCAGGGGAAGAGCATTCTCTGTGGTGGCCCCGGCCCTCTGGAATCAACTCTCCCCAGAGATTAGAATGGCCCCCACCCTCCTTGTCTTTCGCAAATTACTCAAGACCCACCTTTATCGCCAAGCATGGGGGAGTTAAGATATTATTTCCCCCTAGGCCATTACAAGTTATGCATGGTATGTTTGTTTGTATGTTTGGTTTTACTATAAGGGTTTTTAGTTGTTTTATTCATTGGATTGTTACATGCTGTTTTTTTAATCATTGTTGTTAGCCGCCCCGAGTCTGCGGAGAGGGGCGGCATACAAATCCAATAAATAATAATAATAATAAATAATAATAATAATACTGATGACAACTCACCCTGTGCCCTTGGATGATCTCACCCATCTCCTGCTTTTTATATCTGGGAAGGCTCATATACAAAGATGTTACACCGGGAGGAGGAATTAACAATAGTGTGGTGGAGTTGCTTTATAGCAGCGGCCCCAAACCTTTTGAGCTCCAGGGACCGGTTCTGTGTAGAGAGGTTTTCTGTGGGCTGGGAGTTGCCATAGTTTTGTGTGCAGGCTGCATCATGTGGATGGAGTTTCACTTGTTTGCACAGGCTGGGCTCTGGCATGCTGTGACCTGATGCTGGGTCATGGACTGGGGGTTGGGGACTCTTGCTTTATAGCAGGGGTCTCCAACCTTGGCAACTTTTAAGACTTTAAGCATGGGAGTTGAAGTCCACAAGTCTTAAAGTTGCCAAGGTTGGTGTTCTGTCTGGGTCACTCCAGAAGCCAATACCAACCCAAAAAGAGAAGCCAGACACAATGGTAAAAGGCAAAGGCAGTTTTATAAAATTCAAGAAAAACACAGGTAACAGAAAATGTCCTTACAAACAGGAAAATGCTGTATCTTCAGATATATTCACAAAGGCCAAAAGTCCATGCAGCAATACAGAATTCTTGCTGCCAAGCCAAGGCTGTAGATAGCAGACCTATACCTCCCACGGATCTTCCAAAGCTGCTGGGCCACAAGCCAGGAACAGAGACGCCGAGAAACAAGACAGGATAACGCCACGCCAAGCTGATAACACTCCACATGGCTTAAAGGGCTTGCCTGCCTTTTAAACCTTGCTGATGAGTACCACACCCAAACCCAGCTGTTTCTACTTCAATGGTGAAAATATCTCTTTAACTGCTCCTTTCGTTGCTCTGAACGTCGCTGTCTCATGTCAATGACAGCTTGTGCGTCATCACCTAATGACTCCAAGCTACTGGCTGGGGAGAGCCCCCCCCCCCCCCCCCGGGGCTCTCATGCTGTTCGCCTTCATCCCATTCCTGATTTTCCTCTCCCCCGTCCGACTGTTCAGCCCCCTCCTCTGCGCTGTCATCCTCCTCCGGGCATGGAGCCAGCAGAGACACAGCTGGTCCCTGAGCAGCCTCAGGCTGAATCACAACAGTTGGAGACCCTTGCTTTATAGGACTGCTCCAAAAATATTTCGAGGTTTATTATAAGGCTGCTTCAAAAAAAATTGGGCCTATTATAGGACTGCTTCAAAAATATTTAAAGGTTTTGTCAATATCGGGTGGGGTGGGGAGTTTACATATCAAGGTTTTGATTTAAGTTTATGTGCCGGGTTGTTTTTTTGCAGAAGTGGGTGGAATTTCTGAACTGACAGAAGCCTGTGATTGGTGGAGTTTCGGAGCGCTGCTTTATGAATTATTGTATGGAGTGGTAAGTAGCCTGAATCTATATGTATAATCCAATATTAAGACGTCAGAAAAATGGTTACCAATAAAATGAGCTACAAATGCAACATCAATAGCGCAATTCTAGGACAAGATGGGGAGCCTTTTTTTGGACAGTTTGCCTTCTTTGCTGGAGATGCTGGACCTCATTGCTGGATTGGTGGTGGAATTCCTGACGCCGACTCTTTCTGGAGGATTTCAACTTGCCTTCCTTGGAAGATGGGTCATAGGTGGATCAGACAGTCATTACATCTAGTTTTTATCTTGGAATGCAATCTAAGCTCCGGAACATTAAAAGCTGTCCCGTCGAGGTTAGATGGCAGATTGCTGTGAAGCTGTCTGTTCAGTGTCACAGGCCTTTGTAGATGTTCTGCCGGCGTGTTTCAACCACTCGTAATTACAGGGTAATTAGTCCAGGAAGACACACACCACACGATAAAAGGAAAACCCAAAAGTTTTTATAAATAGAAAAACAGCTCCCTTTTTAAATGTCAAAGGGATTTTCTGGTACACACAAGGCACAGGTGAAATGCAATCCAATTGCTCACCCAATAACTGGGAAATTGAGTCCAATTCTAAAGCCCAGAGAGTCCATACACACAATCCTGAACAGCAAAAACCACAATCTTGACGAAACAATGAATCAGATAAACTGCCATGAGTCTAACACACCAGGCTGCACTTTTATCTGTAGCACTAATTATGGCAGTCCCACTCAACCACAGGCGGTATCATTTTCTCTTGTAATAATCCTTCAGTTGTTGTCTCCTATGCATCACTCTACGTATGCTTGGATGTGTCATTAATTCTTGTTCAGAATCCAGGGATGATACAGATGATTGATCTCCTCCTGGGCTGTCTGCCAAACTCCATTCTTCCCTGTCACTCACGCTTCCTTGGTCAGAGGAGACAGATTCTACTGGAAGCAAAACAGGCCTGCGGCATGTGGATGTCTCCCCCACCTCCACCTCCACATTGCTTGGGGCAGGAGCTGGGCCAGAGCTAACCACAACAGTAGATAGGATGATCCCATTCAATTGGCCTTCTTGAGGTATCAAGTTTCCCTATGGCAATTTTTCCCGCTTTAGCTGTTTTTTGCACTAATAATGGCCTTAAACAGGCTTGAACCCAGTCCCAACTCTGGCAAGAAGGGTCAGGAAGGAGGCATGGCTTTTCAAGCCTCTCCAGGTAAGAGGCTAAGCAGATCAAGAGTTAACTAGAGCAGTGTTTCCCAACCTCGGCAACTTGAAGATATTTGGACTTCAATTCCCAGAATTCCCCAGCCAGTGAATGCTGGCTGGGGAATTCTGGGAGTTGAAGTCCAGATATCTTCAAGTTGCCAAGGTTGGGAAACACTGAACTAGTGCACCACTGGTGTACTATGAATAGTGGTTCTGACATAACATGAACAATAGCCAATATTTGGTTCTATCCTAGGGCAATAAGAGCTATAAAATGTTGATATGTCTCCATTGCTACTGTGCCAGATTGCTACCTAATGTTGTGGTTGGCTCACGGCCAGCTCCTCTGGTCACAGATTTTGAACCAAAGGAGCCGGGTTCGTAGGAGCACCGGAGACCTGTGTGGCTCTCGGAAAACTCAGACAGAGGGACGGAGAGATGGAATCTGAAGGTGCTGGAGAGGTAGAGGTGGAGGCCCCTGCAGTGCCTGTGGAACCCCCAGTTAGAGCCTTGTTTGGGTCAAATGAAGAGGGGGTGATTAATGACCCTATGTCAATGTCTGGGTGCGAAGGATGATGCAGCGACAGGAGCAGCTGCGCAAACGAAGATCTTAAAGCACAGTTGGGAGTAATTAGGATATGCAGCAGCAGGCTTAAAAGGGGAGGTTTTATGGGAGTGCTCTTTGCAGGAATTATCGTTCATGGTTAACAGAGACAATGAAACAAAGTTCGGTCTCTAAACCAACATCTTGCCTCTGGAAAACAGCCCAGGTTTTGTAAACATGTGTTTGGAAAGACAGTAGCTCTTGAACAATAGAGTGAGTACTTTTGCTGCAGCCTACTTTGGAGGCCTTCTAGACAAACCTTGGTTTTTTTTGAGACATTCATTACCAGCTTGGCAGTTAACCCCAACCTTTGGGTCATAAACAGCCTTTCTTCTGCCTTCATTGCAGCTCTCAGCCAATTTGCAAAGCAATATATGTTGTGTTTAGTAAATCTTAAGTTGGCGCCTGTGTTTTGTATTTCCTTGCTGCTCAACCGGCCCTGTCAGGCAGAACAACCAATAGCCCACTTTAAAGTGTTTGGGCCCCTATTGGGTAGGGATAGAAACAGGAAGCACCTGAGCTGGGAGGAATTCTCTAGGCATCTGAAGATAAAATCACACTGATTTGCTTAGATTTGTATGTTAACTGGGCAGGCCAGAGGAGATAGTTGAGGCTTTGTATAGCAAAATACCTGGGTGAGTTTGACCCTGTCAATCTTGATAAAGAGGACAGGGTTATTTATAACCTCAACTTAGCCACTTGCACTCTGAACTCTTGCCCTTCCTGGTCGGTGAAAGCTTTCAGGAAGCGCATGGAGAGCTGGGTTGGGGTGTTAGTGAATGTGTCCTTGAGAGATAGTACTGCACACTCTGAAGAAGTCAATGGTACATCCCCTCATCAAGAAGCCATCAGTTGAACCAGATACTATCAATTGCCTCCTTAGAGGGAACCTAGTGGAGAAAGTAGTTGGGCTGCAGCAGCACCAATCTTGGAAGAAATACTGGATTATCTTGACCTGTTTCATTCAGGTTTCTTACTTGGGTTTAGCACAGACTTTGCATGGATCTTGCTTATGGATGATCACTGGTAGATTGTGACAGGTAATGCTCCCTCCAGACCCTGCTAAGTTTGTTAATACATTGTCATCTTTAAGGCTACAATAAAGGTATCTTATAAGCAAAGGCAACTAATAATCTAATTTCTAAATAGCCCCACTTCTGTTTCAGTCTTTATTGCTGAATCATCCCTCAGGGATCCATCCATACACCCAGATCTATCTTCCAGAAACGCTCAGCCAGCCTGCTTCATCACTACTTTCAGAGGTGAGATTGCTATTCAAGCATGGGAAGAGCAAAATTGGCAAGAAATAAATGTTTTGCATGCAGCACAATTCTAAATTATGATGATGATTATTATTATTTTTTAGCTGCTGCAGTATGATCCGAAGCAACGTTTGGGCTCTGGTGAAAATGGTGCGAACAAGATTAAGTCACACGTATTTTTCAAGTCGATTCAATGGAATAAAATGGTTGCAAACTAAGGGATGGTGGAAGAAGTAATGCTTGAGTAACCAAATTGAGTAGTTTTTCTGTCAAATTGTGCTCCAGATGACCCACATCCATTGAAAAACACTTGTTCCTATAAATTGTGTATGAATCTGAGACACCAGCACTGCTGTCGCTTAGGGAAGAATCCACAGAACTGGGCTGGGATCTGTGTACTCAAAAGAAGTCAAAAGGACTCTTCTGATCTTTTTCTTCTTCCCAGTTGTGTGCCAGCAGCAGCTTCATAAAAATCCTAGGCACGTCAAGTTTCCTACAAGGCAGCAATGACCAATTTAGAGCCTCAAAGATGTCCAGTGTAACCAAATAAGAAATTGAGGTCAAGCATCCTACCCTTGCAGCAAGTTCTGGCACGTCAAAGACCAAATCTGACGTGCCTTAACAATAGTATAAGTAGGGTCTCCTTGTTTTATCCTACTTATACAGATTTTTTCCCCCAACCCAAATATGAGGAGATACCGTATTTTTTGCTCCACAGGATGCACTTTTTTGTCCCTGCAAGTGAGTGGAAATGCGTTATAGATCAGGCCACAGCAGCAGGGAGGGGGGAAGGGGGTTTGTACAGCAGCAGCTACAGGCTGCAGTGACGAATGGCTTATCGCCATCATTGCTGCACCTGTTCACCACTTATCAGCAGTTGGATCGGTATCCCGGAATACCGCTGATCAGCTGTTCCAAGCAGTATGCATCGCCGCCTATCGCTCTTGCCATTTGCAAGGCGAACGGTGGCGGCCATAGGCAGCAGTGATCACCGCCGCTTGGAACAGCTGATCAGCGGAATTCCAGGAGGCTGATCCAACCGATAGGCACCAAACGGCAGCGATAGCCAGGAAATGTTGGCAAAGGCTCAAGCGTTCCCCGGTGGAGGCAGCAGATACAGAGGAGGCAGCAATAGCAGTTTTGGGTTGGCCAGCCCACTGATTGGCAGGCCCACGGAAGGCTGGGGTCCAGCTGTTGCTGAATTGACTGGTAGTGGGCGCAACAGAATGGACCCCTGACGAACCACATGCTGGGGCTGCGAGGCAGATTTTTTTTCTTGTTTTCCTTCCCAAAAGTCTTGTGGTTCGGAGCATCTTATGGAGCAAAAATACGGTAACTTTATATTTTTTTTGATTCCATATCTCATGTTTGGTTCAACTTTCAGAGGGTTATCTTAACTTTTTCTTGCATATATTTTCCCTATAAAATTCATATTTTTCATCCCATTTTTATTTGATACTTTTGCAGGTTAGTGGTGCTTTTTTGTGAATGTACCACTAGGGGGACATTTTCAGTATCACTTATGTGCCACAGCTTGTATTTCCCCTTCAAAAAACCCCATGACTTATTTTGTAGATCTGACGCAACTTTTTACCTTGCAAGAAAGTGAGCAAAAGATTATTCTTTGGACTTCTGTGGATTATCCAATGTCTTATTGTAACATCAATAAAACTACTGGAGCACAGGGACTTGTGTGAATCTTTACAAATGTTGGCACCTGTCACAAATAAAGTTTACAAGCAAGGCCTAGGTGGGCCGTCCCAGAAAAGCCACCGATGCTACTGTTCTAGCAAGGCTCTTTGTCCAAGGCAAGGGTAGGCAAAGTTGGCTCTTCTATGATTTGTGGACTTCAATTCCCAGAATTCCTAAGCCAATCATGCTAGCTCAGGAATTCTGGGAGTTGAAGTCCACATGTCATAGAACAGCCAACTTTGCTTAACTCTGGTCCAAGGAATGGCTAGCTTTGGTACCTGTATGAAAGTGGTCATGCTAACCGGGCCTGTTACAAAGCATACACGAATGCTGAATCAATACGTGATACTACATTTGAATGAAGGAAAAAAATTCTCCCTCAAACAGAAAATGGAAAGAAGTTCTGGTTAATCTCATAAAATATGATTGATTCACTTAATACCATTAATTTGGAGGACAGTACATACTAAATAGTGCCTAAACTAGAGAGACTGGCACATTATTTTTCTAATCATGACATTTTTCTTTAATCATTAACAGTGATTTGTTGGACCAGTAGTTGAGGGTTAGCATACATAAGTCAAACACATTACAGTTTATTTGTTCATGTGAAAGACACTACTTAGGCCATATTTAAATTCCCTGGGGGGAAAACCAACAAGTCAACACAGCTTGACCTCAGCAGCTAAAGATTTCTCATTTTAATTAGCTCATCTGGTTAGATTTTAGAGCAAGTGCAGCAAAAATTCCCAAAAGCTGCCTGTGGGACATTTAATTTCTCTTCCATGAAAGGCTGGAAAAAACTTCTAATCAGCAAAGTGATAATCAGAAACAACACTCATGCATAATTTCTTTGTTTTATTTTGTTTTAAAATCTGTTGTTAAATATTTTAATTACAAGTTCTGTGCGGTGGGCAAGAGTAACAAACCCTGCAGGCACTAGCAACCCTCTTACTCAACAATACATGTGCACACTATTGTACTAAGGATACGTCCCCATGAACCAGCAGTCTTTATGTCAGGATATATGCCAGAGACACTCAAGTCCCAACTCACAATACCACACAATCAGGCCAAACCACTGTTGACAAATAGCTCAAGTCGATCAAGGAGGATTGGATGGAATTTAGAACAGTTGTGGAGATTACCCAGTTTGAACTGGTCCCAATTGTTAAGAAGGGACACCAATTCTGCCTTATTCAAATTTTAAAAGTCGTTCTTCTCGTTTCCCAATCTGAGTTATGCTATGATCTTCCTGTTTTAAAGAACTCGGGCAAAGGAAAACTCTTGAAAGTCATCCTTAAAATGCCTGATGCCAACAGAGGCTATAAAAAAGTTTGTTGTGTTACGGTCTTAATATCAGAAGTGCCTGTAAAAGCGAAAAAAACCCATAAAAATCGGATAGGAGGGGATACAATAAATATCTGATTTTTATTATGGGGATGGTAAGACCAGAACTGCATAAAGAATCATGTTAAATTCGCAAAATATAAGTCATCATGTTAAAACAGACGCAGCAGCAGTTCATCTCTTTTTCTGGCATCTTGCCCCCAGATAATGAATTAAAGCTGAAATTTTGTGCAAGACCCAGTTGGGAGGGAAACTCTAGCTAAGAAGCAAGTCGTTTCTCCTCCTGCAATAACCTCAGGAAAGAGGCAATGTCAGACCTGATTGGATTGGACAAGGTCGGCAGTAAGGATAGGTTATACATGAATAGACCAGGACAGCCTTTGATTTATTCTGGGAATAAAGTAAACTCTTCAGAAGAGAGCGTCTCTCTTAAATTTCCTTTTAAAGCACCTCTTGCAACTAGGGAAGAAAAGACTGGAATGAAGCCCTGCTGATTCCTCAATGTCCTGTTTTATCTGCTGGTGCTGTATCCTTGGTCTACTGGAGGGGGTGAGATAGGAGGACGTGCTGTGACCCTTTATAGGTCAAGCAGCAGAACTCGAGGATCTTCCACCACAGCCTTGATCTTGCGAAGGAAAGTCACTGCCTCCCTCCCATCAATCAACCGGTGATCATAAGTCAGCGCCACAAACATCATTGGTCGCACTTCAACCTAAATCAAGAGAAGTCTCACTGTTAAATTGAACATCGTCTTAGTCTCTGCCTCAACTTGTTTCACTTACTGTACTTTCTCTCTGCTACCCAAGAACCTCAAGTGCCCTACGAATTCAGCCCCCTTCCCAAAAGTTTGTTTAACCCTTTAAGAAAGCCTCAAAGACCTGATTCTTCTGCACCAGGAACTCTGGTGCTTGAGAGAAGAATCCTGTCCTTGTAATTATTAATTCTTTGTATCTTGCCCCTAAGGCATTGCTTTATCATTCTTCCCTTGCTTTTTTAATGTTTTTAACCCTTAGTAAAGTAAATAATCCTGGGTTTTTAATCCTCACCAGAATTGCCTGGTAAGTAGAGGGCTATATAAACTGAATAAACCTATCTCTAACTTCTTGGCAAAGAATTTGAACTTGCAGTACATTCAAATCCTTTTAAAATTACTTGTAGCACAAAAGAATTCTCATAACATGGTTTGACTTCTGAAATAAGTCACAAAAATCAAGGTTTACAGTTACAATGTCTTTTACACTGTTTGATTAAAGCAAACCGATTTTCCCCTTCCTCTCAACTAAAGAATCTTATCAACATTAATATAACCAAATAGGATATACTTTTCTATGAGCAGCATTGAGGAGCTTGGTATTCATTTAGATGGCCATTTAAAAATCCTCTTTGCTGCTTAAAAGAAAAAAAGCCACATAAGAGCTAATCATGGAAAAGTGGTTTTCAGGGATTAGGGTAATGTTAAGAGAGCCCTTAAACTTTCAGAATTGTCTCCACCGAGCATACCTTGCCTCCAATAGCAACAGGCCTGTCAAAGATGCCATGCATGCCCAAGATAGCAGATTGAGGAGGGTTGATGATGGGTGTTCCAAAAAGAGATCCAAATACTCCACCGTTGCTGATGGTGAATGTACCACCATCCATATCTTCAATGGCAAGCTCATTCTTGCGAGCCTGAAATGAGATTTTTTTTAAAAAAAGACCAAAAAGGACTTATGCTGGAATATTAACAAGAAAACCAGGAAACAATAGTGTCTGGGTGTCAGCTCTCAACAGAACAAACATGGACATTACAGAGCAAAGGCAATGTGTTACTGTCCCACCTTAATCATTAGTAAAATACAGCAGTCCCTTCAAAGTTCTGAGGCAGAGAATTGTGAAAACCATCTATTCAGAATCAATAATAAAAACCCCAGAAGAACCCTACCAAAGGTTCTGCAAGCTAAGCTGTTTGAGGACTAGTTAAAAGGATCAGGGCGCATTCAGCATGTAGATGAGAGGATTGAGAGGAAATTTAGCAGTCTTTTGTTTCATGGCCAGATCCAGTGGGTTAGAACTAGATCTCAAGAACTTCCCAACTGCAAACTGTCAGATAAGAGAATGGAGTGCTGTATGAAGCAGTGGGTTTTCTTTCATCAAGTTATCAGTGCTTGATGATCATCTGTTAGAGATGTTATGGACAGATCCTGCACTGAGCAGAGGGCTGATTCGTGGGACATGGTTTTTTCTAGTAGAGAACATATACACACACAATATTAAGAATGAGAAAATTAACCTGTCAATTAACACTGACATAACCTTTCTGGATATGTAAAAAAAAGATTATAGATATATATGGTTCTATCTGGAAGATAATTATTTATTTGTTCCCGACACAGGTATAGTTTTAGAATAATCAGGATCAGTTTGGCATCTGGCTAGAAACCAGAAAACGAGGATCTGCAGGATCTGTCCAAAACATCTGTAACAGATGATCATCAAGTTTTACTCCAGCTTTAATTATGACTCCAGCTGAGTCATCTCTGGCCAGTCACTCTCCCTCAGTTCAATTCATTTCACAGGGTGGTTGTTATGGTGAAAATGGAAGGAAGAAGCAGTATTTGATAAATTAACCACTTTGAATTGTTTATAAAAAATAATAAAGGTGGGATATAAACAAACAAACAAGAATAAAATTTATTTATTTATTTATTTATTGGACTTATGGTATGCTTTTATATTTTTATACTTTTATACAAGTATAAAATCAGTTTTATACTGCGTAAGAAGAGGAAAAAAGTTATTCTCAACACTGGCAGACTTAATGGAGGCATCTTTCTGGCTAGTCTTCAAAACAAAATGCCAGAACTACTCAGATGCTTATTGGCTCAGTTAACAATGGAAGAAGGTCTCATGTTAATCTGTTAAGGTTAGTGAAGGTGAATACCTAGATACTGTTTGTCTTGTCCTCAATTTGATGAATGTGAATTTTGATTGTTACTTTCAATTTCTGCAAGCTACATTCTATTTTTTTATTTCTAAAACAACTTTTTCTACTAAGATTCTACTGTGTCTTTTGAAGATCCCTCCAGAGTGATTTACCTTCTCTCCCAGCTCATTGATTGCACGCTCAATGCCAGCAAAATTCATTGTTTCTACATTTCTGATGACAGGGACCACTAGACCCTATGGGAAATAAAAACCACTGAATAACCAACAATATTAAAACCACTTCCAAGAAATATAGAAAAAGTTAATTAAGTAGCAGCAATTCAAACAGTTTTTCTAAAATGATCTCCAACTATAAGCGCTCATTCATTTCCTTAGTAGGATACAGTATATTTAATATTTTGAATTTAATGTTGAATATATATCTCATGTTATACCAGGAATGTCAAACTCGATTTCATTGAGGGCCGCATTAGGACTTGGAGGGGTGAGGTGGGCGTGGCCACCTCAACATCACTTGTCTTGTGGGTGCCTGTGCTAGCCCAATTGCTCACCAGAGAAAACGGACTCTGGAGCTTGGTTTTTGGCTGTGACAGCCTCCTGCAATCATCTGCCAGTGAAAATGGAGCTTGGGAGGACTGCCTGTAGCCCTTGTGAGCTCCATTTTCGATTGCAATGGCCTTCTGCAACCCTTTGTTAGCAAAAATGGAGCTAAGGAGGGCCACACATTTTCACTGGCAGAGGCACCGTGGGCCAGTCCTTCGCTGTTTCCAGAGTGGCCCCGCGGGCGAGATCTATGCACCCTAGATCAGGCCCCCGAGTTTGACACCCCTGTGTTAGACCATGGCTACATTTATCTGTAAAGTCAAGGCAGAACTATAGCCTTATACCATGAATGAGCAACATGCTATCACATACTTCTAGACTTCTCCCAACAGCAAGTGAGTCATGGACTTGAAAAACTGCCCTGTGGATTTACTGTGAAATGCATATTGGATATTGGGGCTTGTTAAGCCAGAGATAAAGCTAAATGGGGAGTAGTGACACAAAGTGCAAAACTATACTGCTCAAAAAAATAAAGGGAACACTCAAATAACACATCCTAGATCTGAATGAATGAAATATTCTCACTGAACACTTTGTTCTGTACAAAGTTGAATGTGCACAATAGCATGTGAAATTGATTGTCAATCAGTGTTGCTTCCTAAGTGGACAGTTTGATTTTACAAAAGTTTGATTTACTTGAAGTTATATTGTGCTAAGTGTTCCCTTTATTTTTTTGAGCAGTGCATAAGGAATTAGGTTTCTACCACTATGGAGTTTTGTCCAAAAAATAGTACAGGCAGTCCTCGAGTTATAAATATAATGGAGCCTGCCAATTACATTTGTAATCTGAGGATTCGAAGGAGTGAATCATGTAACTTGACCGTGATCACTCCCTGCTTTCGCCCACGCATCTGCTAATGAAACGTGCGGATCATTGTGCACATGAGGTATCACAAGTTGGGTAAGGCCATGGGGGCCTAGCAATGGAACAGGCCATCTGCTTCAAACCACCCAAGGCTTCCCCCAACCCACTGAGATAAGATACCTCATGCTCCCTCTCTCCTGGGGTCCCCACAATTGCTCCTCCAATCCACCCTGTTATGTTGGGTTACTTACCTTGTGAAGATCTGTCTCCAACTTCTCTATCCCGGTTTCTTTGCCTGCTTGCCATCTCATGTGATCTCGCACTACAGTACTTTAGGCCTTTGTTCTCCATGGGGCAAAAGGCTTTCCAAGTGAAGAGTTCTGTTTGCAAAACCTTTTGCAGCGGATCTCGTGCAAGCCTTAAATTTGTAGACAACATAGTCCTAAAGTACTATAGTACAAAATCAGTAGTGTGATTTTAGGCCTCTGTTTTCTCCAAATGCACTGAAGCAGGCAAAGGAACCAATGGCTCACTAGATTGTCACAACGTGAGTCTCCTTTGGCCCAATGGCTGTGGAGTGCTGCTGGGAAGAATAGGCAGGGCGAAAGTTGTAGTGCCTCTGTTGTTCGTGTCATGGTGGTGGAACATTCATAACTGGGTCATAAGTCAGGGGAACTATGTCCTAACTTCAAATAGCCGCTAAGTGAACTGTCATAACTCGGGGATTACCGTATGCAGTTTTTGGGCAGGAGTAACCCTCCTTCATCGGTCATTGCAGAGTAAGACAACTTCAACAGCCTTGGCTTCCATTTCATAAACCCAGCCTTGGTTTACTTCTATCCCCAGCAACCCCTTTTTCATAAATTTGAGCGATCAAATGGCCAGGTGAAAATTGTCTCCGTAGTACCTACCCTAGGAGTTGCCACTGCAACACTGATATCCACGTATTCTCTGTATACAATTTCTTTGGTTGTATCATCAATCACTAAATTGAAAAAGTAAAGTAGGTGTTACACAGAGCAACACCAACAATCAAGACTCGATTTAGAAGAACTGCACAATAATGAGAATCAAGGCCAATCCAGTATCTTCCTATTTGCTGCGAATTAGTTCCTTCAGTTTACTTGAAATACTTGAAAGATATATCTGTGAATTTTAATTTTATTCAGTTTCTAATTATTTTCAACTGAATTTAACCTCATCCCATTTCTGCATTGCTTATCAAAGATTTGGAAAAACGTGTATGTATTTCTGGATATATTTTTCTTAACAAACTGCATATACTTTCTACAACATATTTTTACAATATTCTCTAATGCAAACTTGTCTGTGTATGCCAAACAATATTTTGGGGTCAATGAATATAACTGGAATTTTGATGGTAGGTTATAGTGCTCTTAAATATAGTTACTTTTGGAGTTTGGCTTATTGGTTCATGCAATATTTTCCACAATAGCTATGTCCCACTCATAAGAAAACTTGCTTACCAACTAGTAAGCTGCTGGTTTTAATAATTTTAATATAGATATAAAACTACATCTCAATGCATTTCTTCTAGACCCTAAGATGATCTCTACCACTCAGGACTACTTTTGTCTTTTTTTAACAGCAGTATGTATATATGTATGCATGTATTCATGGACTGCAGTCTATGGCTTTATTCTTATCTAACAATGACTCTTAAAGGAAGACTCAGAAGCATTTTGTAAAGATTGTACCACATGCCATCTTTCTGTGTTGTTTTCAAAATATTTTTTAAAAAACAAGCAGCCTAATAGATAGCAAGAAATACATTGTGGACATATTAGTATCCCTACTGTTGCAGATTCTGAGTGTGTGTGTGAAATATTTACTATTTTAAATGCAGATTTTTAATTTGCATTACAAAATTCAGAAAATAGCAAAGATCAAAATAAAGCTCCACCAAGGAGCATAATAGATAAGTTGAAATTGGACTGGGAAGTTGAAAACACATCCTGGAAAAAGACAGATTAAACCATTATGTGTTGTTACCAAAAACAACTACAAGGGTGAGCCCATGTAGTCATAATGTGTTGAGCTTCTGTCAATTAATTCTTTTTTAAAAAAGGTCTTGCAAAAGCTGAAAAAGTTTTATGATTTAAACAAATTTTCTTCCATCTTTTATATTGGATAAATATAACCATTACCGGTTATTAATTTGGGAACAGTAGCTATCCCAAGTCTCAAACAAAAGATTTCTAGGTAACACATGGAAGAAATTTTATTCCAATCTGGAAAATAGATTGTAGTTGAAATGTATCTTGCTGCTGCTTCCTTCTTTCAAACTGCTTCACATTTTTTCCAAGCCCTCTGGTAAGATTGGAGCGTAAAGTTTTGTACTATTTAAACAATGTTTGAATAAAGTAAGGAATAGCAGGGTGCAGCCTGTTGGCATCCATTATTTGTTACCTTATTCAAAAATCATCAGCCATATGAGACAAACCTCTGTCCCTCTTCTAAGCCTTGGGTACTTGCTAGAGAGCTTAGAAAACAAGTAGACTTTCTTTCCACTTGTAAAGCAGTTTGGAGATTGGAAGAAAGAGCAGAAGAAAATTTAAAAATATATGCTTATTATCAGACATCGTGCCCTTTTGTTGGGACCCTCAGGAGTCTCCCATTCCAATTATTAAAAAGGAAATGCAAAAGAAAGTCTTGTTGATTCATTATTTCCCCCAAAGCTGAACTATCAAATTAGAAGCCAATGGGATAAATGCCTTATGGAAAAGAAAAATACAGTGGTACCTCGTGATACGAACCCTTCGTGCTACGAACCCTTTTAAAACAGCCAGGGGGCTTCTCGCCGTTCTCCCGAACCTGAACCCGAACCCGAACTTTTCGGGTTCGGGAGGCCGCCGAGAAGCGCCGCCGCCCGGCTGTAACCTTCTGAAACAGCCGGGGGGCTTCTCGGCGTTCGCCTGAACGCCGAACCCGGAAGTTTGGATTTAGGTTCCGGAGGCCGCCAAGAAGCGCCTGGCTGTTTCAGAAGGTTACAGCCAGGTGGCGCTGCTCGGCGGAGCGCCGTTATCGGCCGATCTGGAGGCTGGAAAGGAGGTGGGGAATCCCAATAGGGAATTCCATGGGTGGAGCTTTGACGTCTTACGAACCTACTTCCGGAACCAATTAAGTTTGTAAGATGAGGTATTACTGTACTGTAGAGCAGTGGTTCTCAACCTTTCTAATGCCACGACCCCTTAATACAGTTCCTCATGTTGTGGTGACCCCCGGTCATAAGTGTAGTGCCAATTCTCCCAACAGAGCTTTAAGCTGATTGGCAGGAAGGTCAGAGGGACACCCCCACCGTAAACGCCCGATTCGTCGGATTGTAAAAATACGTTCCAAGGTGCCAGAATAGAAGCTTTAGTTCCTGACACCATGGGAAATTTGTCTTTTTCTATGGTCTTAGGTGACCCTTGTGTAATGGTCATTCGACCCCCAAAGGGGTCCCGACCCCCAGGTTGAGAACCACTGCTGTAGAGGCAAGGTCGGAAGCCAAGTTAGAACTATGGCAAATCATGGTGAAAAAATACATTTCCACAAATCATAGTGAAAAATTAAGTTTCTTTGCATCACAGTGCAAAAGTAAGTTAGTATTCTCAAAGTGGGAGAATATCCTCTCAGAAGATACACCGGTAGCCTCAGGAAACAATAATTTCCTAATAAAACCACCTTCATTATTATTGACAAAATGTCTCCAGATGCAGATCAGAGGGTCTTTTTCATCCCCACTTTGATTAGCCTTTTGCTGGGAAAGGGGTTTTTTCACGCAGGGATTTTTACCTAGCAAGTCAAAGTGCTCAATCAGTAACACAGCAGGCCTTCTTAGCAGCAAAAGATTTAATCAGAAAGAGGGCTAATATACATATATAAGCCCTGGCTTCTTACCTGCGTTCACCATAGGCTGCTCTTGCAAAGCAAAGGCTGCAGCTTTCACAAAGGCAGACATAAAACCTAATTTCATATTGTGCTTCTTCAGGAAGCTGTCCCTGTGCCGGGCTCTCATTTCCTGGATGTTACTGCAAATATCATCATAAGAGTATTTACCACAAATTTTACAAAAGATCTTTTCAAATCTACAGTATATTTCATCTGGTATTTATTTATGTATTGGTTTGCATCTCAAACGTTCCATGCATGTTTTTTTTTAATGCAAATACAAAAGCCTCACACAAGCAGTGCATATCCAAAACTCAGATTGAATGGGATATTTTCTAAATTTAAAAAAGTGTTTTAATGGATACCAAGATTTTTAATCGCTTCTGTATTCTTAAAACTATTACCAATATATCAAGAATAATGTTAATGTTTAAGGACACAATAATTCATCTTTCTTTTCAGGAATGAAATGAACTTTTTAAAGATAATAAACAACAAATCAATGTAACCTGCTTTGATAAATAAATCACTGTTCAAAAAGTAGTAAGTAAAAGATTCAATACAATGACAAATTCCTTGTGTGTCCAATCACACTTGGTCAATAAAGAATTCTACTCTAAGCATCAGTCAGAATCTGTTCCCAAAAACAGAAAGCACACTCTAAATTTCTCGTGGTTATTCAATCTAGGATCATAAATCACAAAATAAGTATACAAAAAAGGGAATGGATCTAGAGGAAAGGGAAGATTGGAGAAGTTACAAGTTTTAAAAATAAAGGGTAGCATAGGAAGTGCTTTTTTGGTCATGGTGGTAACAAGGTGAGTTTGCAAAGATATAAAGGGGTGATGAGATAACATAATTTGACTATCTTTTTCAGTAAAGTTTCTTCGATAGCAAGTAAGAGAAAAGAGAATGTCCAAGACTGAAGAAACAATTCAATATCAAGTCAAGATACTTTTATTATTATTAATTTATTATTATTATTATTTATTAGATTTGTATGCCGCCCCTCTCCGTAGACTTGGGGCGGCTCACAACAATAACAAGAACAATGTAAAAAACAAATCTAATGATTTAAAAAACACTAAAAACACCATTATTAAAAGCAATACCAAGTCAAGGGTCTCCTGGAAAGATTGATTTCCAGCAATTTTCCAGAAACTTCAGTATAAGATGTATTAGAATAAAATAAATAATTTTGTATTTTTATGTAAGTTTGGTCTATTTACCATAGACAAATTCATATTTTTATTTTAAAAAGGATCTAAAAAAGAAATAGCACGCCCATTTCTTTGGCCAGGCTTAAAGCAAAGTATGGGAATAGGGCCTTTCAAAGTCTGCAATATAATGGCATTTTGAAAACATCTTTAATCAGAACAGAAAACAGCAATTTCCTTTGTTCACTTACTGGAAGAGAAGCCAGTCACACGAATTAAACTGAATAATTGTGTCATATAATTCTAGATAGATATTGAAGTTTCAACCTTCATCATCAATCTCCTAGACAATTTGGCTTTAGAGAGGCAGTTTTTAGCAAACAGAAATGTCCCTCTGGGCTCAGTCTGTTTATTTTTTCTTTGCCAAATCTCATTTAGAGCTAGGGTTACTGTTCAAAGACATTACTGCCTCCCAAGATACAAGATCTGTAGGTATGAAGTGTTGGCTGGAAAGAGGAAGCCATCAAGAGGAGGCTTCATGGCAGACACCGACCCTGAGTGGGGAAGCGAAAGGCCTCAGTCTCAATCCTTGCAAGTCAGCTCTATGGCATACCGCCAGTCGGTGATCAATGCAAAACATATTACGGATTGCAACAAGAGCACAAGGCCAGAGTAAAGCGACACTTCCATTAGTCTCTAATAGGAGATAAGCTGCATCACTTCCTTTCCAATCATGACTATTTTGCCAACCTTAATATTCTAAGCACAAAATATTTACATGTTTTGCTTTAAGGAGGAGGATTAGATTTCATGGGGCAATTTGATTTGGGCATCATTTCCCTAATGCACTGAAACATAAGCTTCCCCCTCCTCAAATCCATTAGTGCTCAGGCCACCCAAGCACTCGGCTTAAACACTGGCGGCTCCCCCACCTCAAATACTGTCATTAAACTTAAATTAGCGTTCCAGAATGAATGTTGTCTTACCTGAATGTTCCTTCTATGCACTGCGGGAGTGTCCAAGCATGGGTTAAAGTCTTGTCTGTTAGCCAGGGACTGAGTAAAAAAATATCCGGCCATGCCTCCTCCTTGGCCCACACTGAGAAAGTTGTTTTATGAGGACATAGACTTGTAGATAGGCAAATGGAAATCCAGTGTCCATACCTTGGACCAGAATGGCCACAGGGTGGGCTGGACACTCCCGCAGTGTACATAGAGGGAACATTCAATTAAGATAATGTTCATTCTCCTGTGTGTTGTTTGGAGTTTACACGCATGGGGTGTACCCAAGCACATGTGGTCCAGGGTTCCTGAGGTGGATTGAATCCTCTGTCGAACTCTCCTACCAAACGAAGCCTCTGCCAAAGCAAAGGAATCAAGTTTATAATGCCTAATAAACAGTGATAGAGTTGTCCAGGTCAGCACCCTGCAAATGTCCTCAATGGATGCCTACGTGGTCCATGCGGAAGTAGTGGCCACACTTCGTCTAGAATAAGCAGTAATGCAGCCCAGTAGAGGAACAGCCCTGACCTCATAAGCCTTTGCAATACGTGCCTTCAGCCAGCAGCCTACAGTGGAAGGTGAGACCTTCTGATCCATCAATGTTGGTTGAAATGTCACAAATAAGGATTCAGATCTGAGAAAAGCAGTCGTCCGTTTGATATATCTACGGAGAGCTATCCTAACATCTATGGTATGCCACAGCTTCTCCCTAGGATGGGTTGGATTTGGGCAAAAATCTAGAATAATAAGTTCTTGGGTTCTGTGAAATACGGAATTAACTTTTGAGAGAAAGGATTGATCCAATCTCAAAATCACTCTATCGGAATGAAAGATGGACAAGTCAGAACGAACTGATAGTGCCGTTAGTTCCGAAATCCTCCTGGCAGAAGTGATAGGCACCAGGAAGACTACCTTAAAGGTCAGCAACCGGAGCCTAAATAGATCGCCAATACAAGAAGTTTTACCAATACAAGAACTCTAAATTTTTAAGAGGAAAAAAAAATAACCTTTCCCCAAAACGTGCCTATTTTGTTTAAGCTAAACAAAATGTAATCAGCTTGTAACAATAACAGGCTACGGAGAGGGGTGGCATACAAATCAAATCAAATCAAATCAAATAAAAAAATAAAATACAGCTTTTTTTAAAAAAAGCACCCAAATCCAGGATGAATTAGATTGAAGGATCTCAAACACTGAAGTCCAAATCCAGGAATAATTCTGCTTAATGAGAGCAAAGCCCTACCTCATGTCAATTTCATTGAAAGTGGTCAGCATGGCACATGTATTCTGGGCCTCTTTCAGGCGCTGAGCAATGCGTTGACGCATTCTGTTCATCTTTACCTGAAGACAGAAATAAATCACAGAAAAATAGTGAAGACCCTGAACAAATTAAATGCATGTCCTTTTTTCTCTCTCTTCCTGAATAATTTATCTACACATAATGAGTTATCTTTCAGCTATGAATCAAACATTAACCAAAACTCATTTTAGCCTAAAATAATTGCCCAGTTGAAACACACACACACACAAACACACCCCAAATGATATCACAAGGCATCTCAAACTGCTATAAAAAGAAGTTATACAACATAGTGGTTTATGTCTGAAACCTCAAGAAAGCTAGCAGGATAGAATTTAAGAAGCTACCGCATCTCCCCGAAAATAAGATCCTGTCTTATATTTTTTTGAACCCTGAAATACGCGCTTGGCCTTATTTTCATGCACTCAAAAGCTTGATTGGGCTTATTATCAGGAAATGTCTTATTTTGGGGAAAACAGAGTAAATTTCAAATATTCACAGAAGTGATACTTTCTAGAGTGGTTTTTTATTTCTACAACAGGTAATCATGACTTATCGAGCCTGGCAATTATGGTCGTAAGTCAAGGTGAAGCACGTCATCACACGTTCTTTTTTGAGGTAGTTCTGAAGTGAACATTGTGGCTGCAGCCTGCAAGGCTTATGCCATGGTCATTAAGCAAACCTATTGGGATGTTATTTTCTGGAAATTGGAAGTAAATATCAATTTCCAGGGGGGGGAAAACTTAATAAATTCCACATGATGGAGAGAGAGAAGAAAGCTGCAAACAACTGTATATGTGGGCTGGTTGCCAAGCGCCCAAATGCAGTCACACAGCTGTCCCCAAACCCCCCCGCCCCCCGACTTTGTAATATTCAAACCCAGGTTATAAGTAGTTTTGGGGAGTTCAGTCATAAATGGCCTGTTTTAAGCCAACAATTTAACTGTACTGTTTTAGAAACCACTGAGTAAGAACATTTATGAATGAAAAACTTTCTTGGGTTCAACCATTGCCCGTAACTCTTTAGTGTTACTTTGTTGCAGCCTTTCATGAGGCTCTTATGAAAATATTTACTGTTCTGCCTCAATGTTATCGCATTTCGATTCCTTACAGAAATGAATATTCACATCACATCCCATCAGACTGAGAAACCTCCAAGTACCCTTTGCTCCAATCTGGCACCTTTGCCAGTCCCAGGTTCCACAGCAGAAGAAGCTGTTGGCACTACACTTGGCTTTATTGCAGACACTGAAAGTCAATGGAAAAATAAAATGTCAGGGGATTAAGCAAGCAGGAATCCACGTCCTTGACTAAAATGAGAACACTAGTGCTCTGAATTTAAACCAAAGGCTCTAACTGTGTATCATTTCACAATTTTAAGTCCCTGTATCTGAGGATACAGATGGAAAAGCAAGAACAAGAATATTGGGATCTCACCTGGTTTAGCATCAACAGGGAGGGGTGACACTGGGGGCACTGGAGGCATTGTAGTGGGAATTGGTGCTGCAGAGGGAGATGTTGCAGGAGCTGCAGGTGGTGGTGCTGCTGCAGGAGCTACAGGCTCTGCTGTAGGAGCTGTTGCTGGCTTGGCTTTGGCAGGTGCAGCTTAGTAAAAAAAAAGTATTACATATATGGATAATTGAATTGGATGAATGTGGATGACTACATAAAGGGTTTTAGATTTTTATTAATTTTATATGTCTTTTTAAAATAATCAGATTTCTCACATATATTGTCTGCATTTACAATATTGTACACTGCCCTGAGTTGCTTCGAGAAGGGCGGCATAAAAGATAGATAGTTAGATAGATAGATAGATAGATAGATAGATAGATAGATAGAGAGAGAGAGAGAGAGAGAGACAGACAGACAGACAGACAGACAGACAGACAGACAGACAGACAGACAGACAGACAGACAGACAGAAGCATCTTTAAAAGTGCTATTGCTAACATGTTGTAAGCCACCCTAAGTCTAAGGAGAAGGGCGGCATAAAAATCATATATTATATATATATATATATATATATTTTATATATATATATATAAATAAATAAATAAACAAATAAACATACAAATCTTTTTCCCCAAATGATTCTAGCAAAAAAATACTTAATCCAGAATCAACACCAATTCACTTAAAAGGTGCTCTATCTTTCCATTAATGGCACTCATAAACTATTGGCATGACACAGCAATGCGGAAGGTGTATGCTTAAGTAGCAAAATGTGTGACAGACCTATTTCTATTAAATACAGTAGTTTTTCAGGACTCTAAAGCCCTAAAATCATCTATTCCTACCGGAACCAAATCGTGACCCATGGAATTACCATCCAAAGCCATGTCCTTAGGCTTAAGTGGCAGGATCAAGAAAGGGATCCTATTTTAAATAGCTATTTTATTACACTGCTTATTCCAATTGAGTATATACTCTAGCTATAACATAGCCCATAATTAGATCTGATCCTACAGACCATGTTCCAAATTGTTTATCAATGCAAGTAAGATCTTCGCTTTATTTCTACGTTCAGTTTATGGCACAGATCATGCAGCCTTCATTTTTGGTCATTTCAGAAAGTGCTTAAAATCAGATTAGCCAATTTAAGTCCTTCACCTGAAACTCAAGACTTCTTTTTTATGGCAGTTTTCATTAGGGGAAAAAAAGCTGCCTTTGCTCATTCCCACATTTTACCCCTTCGCACAAACTTTACAATCAATTCCCTATATTTACCATTTACAATGCATTAGTATGAAAAACTGATGACATAAGGATGAAAAACTGCCTAATTTATGTGATTTAACCCAATTAGAACTTCATGGTTATATTTTAATTTATACTGCAATTGCATAATGATGTAAGATGAACAGTAGCTAACCCAAGTCACTCAGATAAACAATTTTTGATCACATGGTCCAAATTTACCTCCACTTTTCCTGAGTTTAAATAAAGGTGTTCCTCCTTCTACTTTCCCTCCATCAGGGACAAGAAGAACTTCAATTACACCAGCTGCTGGAGCTGGAACCTGCACAGATGTCTATATAGAAAAAATAAATAGCTATTGAACATAAAAGGGAGATAAATAAACAAAATGTCTGGTCTTGAGGAGAGATGAATTCATGGAATACTGGAAATCAACTTGCTGAATTTAACTCATTTAACATTTAAAATAATTATTTATAGATTCATTAAATTCCTGAACGAAATAAGTGATATAATGTTTAAGAACTTTCATTCTGGTGCATAAAATCCATGAAAAGTGAAGGGCATAACATTCTTAACTAAAAGCCAAGAATGTTATTTATTCAAAAGTTACATTATTTATTATCTGCTTCTACTCAGAATAGTATAGTATAGGGGTTGGCAGAAGAGTTCATGAAGTAACGATAAAAGTAATTTGCAATTTATCAACAAAACTGTTTGAATTCTAGTTGCTTGGAAATAGCAGCACCAATATTATCTCCAGATGCTAGGGAAAAAAAGTTAAAATTGTTGAAATAAAGATAGCTTGACAAATACAAGTGTGTGGAAGGACTATTTTGCAAGATTAGAATGCTCCAATGGATAAAGCACCAAACTAGAACAGCAGAGTCCTTTAAACAAATCTTGATTGAACTCTAAATTTTTAAAAAATGGGAGAAGAGCTATATATACTGTATTATGGTGTTTTTAATTCTTTGATGGAAAGGACAGTACAGAAAGATGGATCTGATGTTGCTTTCTACCGACAAAGTCCTACATGGCAAAAGATCTTGTTATCTGAAGGACCACCTGTGGTTTCTGCTTGTCTAGTACAGTGTTTCCCAACTTTTTATTCACATTTACAAAATCCTGGGGAACATTGAGCGGGGCGGGGGGGGGGAAAGGTTTGGACAAAAAAACTCTCTCTTCCTCCCTTTCGCCCTATTTCTCTCTCTCTCCCTCCCTCTTTCTTTCCCTCTCTCTCTCCATCCCTCTTTCTTTCTTCCTTCCTCTCTTTTTGCTTTCTCCCTGCTTCTCTCTTTCTTGCTTTCTCTCTCTCTCTTGCATTCTTTCTCTCTCTTTCTCTCTCTCTCTTTCTCTGTCTCTCTTGCTATCTCTCTTTTATTCTCTCTCTCTCTCCTTTGCTTTCTCTCTCTCTCTCTTGCTTTCCTTCTCTCTTTCTCTTTCTCTCTTGTTTTCTTTCTCTCTCTCTCTTGCTTTTTTTCTCTCTTTCTCTCTTGCTTTCTCTCTCTCCTGCTTTTTCTCTCTGTCTCTTTCTCTCTTGTGCACCACGCCGGCAACAGAGAGAGCGAGAGAGCGGAGATAGAGTGGAGGGTGGCTTGCCGGTCCGCGGCCCCCTGGATCAGCGGTCCCACATGGCCCCAGCATGGACTCCGCCGTTGCCTTTGCCTCCGCCTAAGAGGCAGCAGCCACATTCACCCCTTTGCCCTCCCAGGTGTCCATGGCGCTCAGCGCCCGGCCACGCGCCGCCTCCGCCTCCCGGTACCCTGCCCAACTTCTACCTGCAGGAATGGGTGGTGGGGCGCCACGAAGGGCGGCGCTTGAAGGCCACCACGGCGCCGTTGTTGTCATCACGGTGCAAAGCCACGCAGTCCCGGATCGCTCGCTTCTCCGTCCAGCAAGCCGGCTGCCTGGGAAAGTGGCGCGCTTTTTAAACGTGCGCTTTTCAAACGCGGCGCTTTCCTGGGCAGCCGACTTTGCTGGCCGGAGAAGGGAGCGATTCAGGACTGTGTGGCTTTGCGCCACTTCAAAAATTTCTGCGGGGGGTTTTCCTAATGGCTGTGCAGGCGCACGCCCACGCAGCTTAGAAGCAACAGTGGCCGGCGCCCTCCCACTGGGCCCCAAAAGCTCATTTGCCATCACCGCCAGGGAAGCTCCAGCCAGGCCGGGCTCGCAGCACACCTGACCATGTCCCACGGCACACTAGTGTGCTGTGGCACACTGGTTGGGAAACACTGGTCTAGTATGACCTGACAGAGTGGGTTACATCCTAGGGTTCCTGAATTAAACAGGGACTCAGAAAACATGACTTCTTTGTTGCAGTGCCAACTATCTGAAATGAGGTTTCCCCCTTGAATTCCACATGGCTCCCATCTTGATAATGTTTTGCAAGACTTGAAAAACCAGCTATCTTCTCAGGCCTCAGGTAGGGTGGATGAGATTCTTATGTATGTCATATTCTTTGTTGACTTGTTTGCCATCTTGTAATTATTTTGTAGCTACATTTTTACTTATTTCTGTTAATTCTTTGCATTCTGTTGTTTCTGTTACTCTCATTGCCGTGATCTGTCTAGAAACAGCTGGAGTCAGCTGACATCAAAATTTAATCAATTAATCTGAGTAAATAGTACAGATCTGCAGTTAGGGGGTCTCACAACTCTGATAAGGCCACTAGATTTCATGAAATTCAAAACACTACTTCTCTGGGCAACAATGTTCACTTTGTCTCTGGTGACAATCATTGCCATGAATAAGGACAAAATATTTAGAGTTGCTTTTTAGTGAAATGGTGGCTATACAAATTTGATTACTAAATAAAAACAATTACCTTGTCAGTTTCAATCTCACATACCACTTCATCTTCTGCTACAGTATCCCCAACAGCTAAAAAATGAAGAGAACAGGACTTAAACAAGGAGTTGTGTTGTGGCGTTTCCTTCCCTAATTTTTATAAACAACTCCTTAAGGAAGAGTTAAAACATCAACACAGGTTAACAAGGCATGGTTTATTTTGTAAACAACTGAACTAGTAACAAATAACAGATCTGATCAATCTTCAACTATATAATAAAGAGTATTCGGAACATTTTTTATTACTTGGAAGTTTAACATATTTCCCTAACAGGCTATGAAAGACATAACATGGAATGGGGAGAAGTTGAGAGTGACTAAAGAGGAAAAAAAAATCCTCTTACCTTTCTCCCACCTGACATCTCCCTCTGTGACAGATTCTGCAAAAGCTGGTGTGTTCACTGTGACAACTTCCTCCCCTGTGAAAAATACATGTAATAAAATGCTTCACATTTTGGCATTTCAACCCTTGAGAGAGGAGGATAAATAGAAGTTAGAGAAAATGCTAATCATAAAGAGGAAAAGTGTCATAATTTAAATAATTCCATGTTATCAGTTCTTATCAGATGTGCAGACCACCTCCTAGCATTCCCTAACCAGCATTGCTATTACTAAGATTTAAATTTTTCATATCTAGACGGAAGATACCATATTACTATAATGTTATTATAGTATACCATAATGTTATTAGGGTTTTTAAAGACATTTTAGCTCTAAAGACATTTTAGTCTATGGAGACGGGCGGCATACAAATCTAATAAATTAATTAATTAATTGGATTTTTAGATATGTATAGTGTATATTGTTTTGATATGTTGTGAGCCTCCTTGACGGAGAGGGGTGGCATACAAATCCAACAAACAAACAAACAAATACTTCTATTTGAGGCCACTTCTCTCTTGAATATCAGTTAAATCCACTTGTTTTTGGATAATTATTTTTTTCTCTTCCATAACGCTGTAATTGGTTGGTCAGCCAATAAAATTAGTCATGATTTATTCAAAATAAAATATTAAAAGGACAAACCATGCATTTTTCAGGTCAGTAGTCCTATACTGTTCTAGATAACATTCATATATTGATGATTTTATTAAAAATATTGCTTGAAGAAGAAAAATGCAGAAATGATGCATTCTGCCAGAGTCCAACTAACATAGCATAAAAAACATACATTAAGCCTTACTTAAGATTAGGAAACAAGTTCACATGATTTTAGCAGGAAGAAAATTGGCGTGTAGCTCAAATGTTCCACTGCCTGCAGGCATCTGGCTTACTTACTGCATACTTTTGAAGTCCTGAAATAACGGATAGTGAAGACACGAGAACCATTTAGCCTGTGGGAGCAAAAAAAGCAATATCAGAGTATAAGTAAAAGACGGCGTTTAAGGGGTGACTTGATTGAAGTGTATAAAATCATGCATGGCATAGAAAAGGTGGATAGAGAAAAATTCTTTTCTCTCTCACACAATACTAGGACAAGGGGGCACTCCCTAAAGCTCATAGGTAAGAAAGTGAGGACAAATAAAGGGAAATATTTCTTCACCCAGAGGGTCATTGGTTTATGGAATTCACTTCCAGAAGATGTCGTGACAGCTGTCAGCCTTGATAGCTTCAAGGCAGAATTAGACAGATTCATGGATGCCAAGCATATAGATGGTTATTGAAACGGATGTCCAAGTGCTGCCTCTATGTTGGTTGAGGCAGGCAGGATTCCCTTGAGTACCACTTGTTGGGGGTCAAGGGAAAGGGAGGGTCTTGCCTTCTCTTTCTGCTCAAAATCCCCATGGACAATTGGTGGGCCACTGTGTGACACAGAGCTTTGGCCTGATTCAGCATGGCTGTTCTTATCTTCTTAAGTAGTAGAGTTTTGTATCTGCTGTCTTGATTGGCTTGACTGTCAATCAGTAGTCTCACCAATATTTTTAACTTGCTCACTGATTCATATACCTGGAGGCATTGATCCTAAAGCATTACAGGAAGGGATAGCTTGTGACTAAATTCATCTGTGTCTGTGTATACATGTATGCACGTGCACACAAATACACACTCACACACACACGAACACACATACTTATATATGAATTGTTTAGCATAAGGTCACAGGAAGCCCTAATCACGGAAGCTGAAACTGGGTACTATCGACATATTGATGACATCCAAATCTTTTTCTCTACAACATTTTCCAATAATGATATGGCTCCTCTGAACATTCACATTTGATAATTGGCTAGATGAGGGAAAACAGTATAAAATCAAATCCTTGTAACTCCAGAGATCCAGCCTTTTCCCAAATGGACAGATGAAATGCAGGCATGATATGCAGGCATTAGATCATAAATATTAGCATTCAGGGATTCTGTATTTACATTGCAGACTGAATGTAGAATTCCACATTCAGAAATCTCAAAAGGTTTTTTTAAATAAGATTTGGAAACAGGAGGGGAGGTAAGGGCTCAACTTCTAGCTATCATGTTATACAGGGTGTGTTCCAAAAGTAATGCTATTTTTTAAAAAAGTAATTTATTGAACAGATTTGCACAAACACTTAAAATTCTTCAAAGTACTGTCCTTGGGCCTCTACACATTTTTCCCAGCGACTCTGCCATGACCGGTACGCACCCTGGAAGGCATCTTCGGGGACCTCTCACAAGGTCTTCGTCATGGCTGATTGGATCTCTTCTATGGACGAAAAACGGGTTCCTTTCAGGGCTGCCTTAATCTGAGGGAACAAAAAGAAGTCTGCTGGGGCGATGTCAGGACTATAGGGGTGGGGTGGGGCAGCGTTGGCACCTGGTGTTTGGCCAGGAACTTGCGGACTCGTAGCGCGTTGTGGCAAGGCACGTTTTTCGTCCATAGATAAGATCCAATCATTCGTGACAAAGACCTTGCGAGAGGTCCCCGAAGACACCTTCCAGGGCAAGGACCAGTCATGGCAGAGTCGCTGGAAAAAATGTGTAGAGGCCCAAGGACAGTACTTTGAAGAATTTTAAGTGTTTGTGCAAATCTGTTCAATAAATTACTTTTAAAAAAATAATTGCATTTCTTTGAAAATGCACCCCGTATATTATGTGAACTACTCAAATAAATTATGTAACATAGATGACATAGATAATAACCTATTTCAAATATGCAAATGGCTTAAAAATTCTGTCATTTTTGGTTCAATGTCCGATTTGCTCTGGCACATGGTATTTTCAACCAAAGCCTCTCTGCAAGTATAATCTAGCTGGCAACTGGTTCTGAGGCAATTCGGTTATGCCAATTCACTTGCTGACTTCATTAAGTTAGATACTTACAAATGCTTCCTGCTGTTGGCATACACCAGAGCCTGGCATCGAGAAATCCCTGTAAAGCAGAAAGTATTTTAACTTAAAGTATCAGGTTATCAAGTCACTTAGTACAGTCAGGTATAGAAAAGACAAAGAGATTTAAATGGCATAAAAGTCAGAAAGGACAACAGTTGATTGTCACTAAAAACAACTATAGTTGTTCATGCTCAACAATTAATGTATCTTTGTAAAGCCAGCCCCATATTATAAAGTTGACAAAAGAGGTAGATAAAGTTAATGTCTATTAAGAAATAAATAATATGCTGAAGCTACCCAGACTATGTAATGAAAATTAAAAATGCTACAGAATTACTCTATTCAATTAATAGTCTTGACTATCTGATATACACATAGCTTTAAAGGCATAGTTGTGTTTTAGGCCTTTTAAAAAAACAATCACACCGAATGGGTCATCTCATTAATGCAATAATTTGCTATTCAACAACTGACTTGTAAATGAACGCTGTTAGTATCATTAGTGTTTGTACTTCCCTACCTACCCACCTATATCTGTCATGTGTCTGTCTGTCTATCATGTCTGTCAATATAATTTACAATTATATTGGAAATGTTATTTAGAAGATATTGGTTATGATTAAATCATCTGGAAAAATAACAAGAGACTCCAAATATTTACAAACCAAACACTGATTCAAACTAATTTGTTGTTGTAGTAGTAGTAGTAGTGAACCTATGAATATGCTTACACACAGCAATTTATGCCAAAATGTATTATCCCACATGTGCTTTTGCAGGATTTAACAATCCTGAATAGAATGAGGATAAACACTAAACTTGATTTGACTTAATTAAAAATTAAATAGAGTAAAAATGATTAATAAATATATAGTTGGAAAAGGTGCTTTTTAGCTGGAGCATCTTGAACACAATCTACGGAGAGAGGCGGCATACAAATCTAATAAATATATATAATCTCAACCAAATGAGTCAGAAATACAAGACAGCTATTTTCTTTTTCATATATATAAACATATGCTGAACAGAATAGAATTAATATTTGCCACTGCCCATTGATAGATCTTAAGCAGAAACGTTATTTATTTAATACTGAAATTACCAGGACTTGGGAGGAAAAAACCATATTACTTTTATATCATTCCTTGTTTATATTACTCTAATTCTTGACAAGGATTTCCTCATTGATTGAACTATTTATTCTATATAACTATTATCCAGCCTTTTTACCAACACAAGAGGATTTTTTCATATTATTGTAAACCATTTAATAGCCAGCTTATTAAAACAGATTTTATTTCTTAATATATTCTCTAGCAAAGTGTTGATGAGATTTTTCTTGTTACGGTTTTATGAAACTCACCAGAGAGCCAACGCTTTGCCTGTGGACAGTTTCCCTGCCAAAGGAAAAAAGTAATACAAATCACCAATGTAAAGAGAAGTTACGAATAATTTGACATGCCGCAAACCTCAAAGAATTCAGTAAGATTTATTCCATGCAACATAGAACGAGTAACCGCAAGATTGACCTAGTTCATACAACATGCAAAAGAAAACCTATCCTTAATTTAAATCTATAATTTAAAAGATTTTGTGAACTGGCCATTGTAATTTGCAAATTACAGTTTGCGACTTAGTACTGTGTCATTCCTGTTGTTAGTCAACAAGCCATAGTCAAAACAATTTATGGCTTAGCATGGAAAATAAGAAAATATACTGTCAATACGACATGCTTTTTAAGCTTCCATATAAAATTGCTCTATATTGCAAAATTGAAATTTTGGGATTGAAACAATTACTGTATTGCCACAAATTATTTTAAGATGTAAGATTATGATTTTTAAAAAATTATATTCACATTACTCGTTATACCATGTTTTGCTTGCCCATAGGTTACTGAACCATCTGCATTCCCTATGTTAAACCTAAATTGCCAGATACAGAGTCAACTGCAGGCTCCAGTGTGCTCTCAAATATATTTTCTTCCTTGAATATTTATTTTTTTTAAAAGAAGTACAAGACGTTTGTATGCTAAAATGCTGCTAACAATATATGTCTTTCTAAAAAAATGGTTCAGAACTCCATATGGGAATCACAAGCTTTCTTTGAAAATAAAAATGTACTTTTGGAGATGTATCCATCTGCACTGCCCCAACCAACAAGTTGGGAAAATGGACTTCTAATAGCTCAGTGCTTAAATGGTTCAGCCAGCCGGACACTCACATGGCTGAATTCCAAATAGGCCATGGCCCCATAGTGGGTCCTGGCCAGGGGTTGGTGACTCGAGTTAATGTAGGTAAACTTACAAAGTTTATAGACATTCATTTTCAACTAATAATTTTAGCATCCATTATTTACATAATGTCATCATTTTTTGTTTCATGGCATAGATTTCCAGTTTAAAAATAGTTCATCCAAAACACTTTTACAATAAAATGTGGAATATTCAATAAAAAGCAGAACAAACTATAAAATAAATTAATTACTTATAGGAGGAGTGTGGTGGCACAGTGGTTAGAATGCAGTATTGCAGGCTAACTCTGCCCATAGCCTGGAGTTTGATTCTGACTGGCTTAAGGTTGATTCAGACTTCCATCCTCTGAGGTCGGTAAAATGAGGACTCAGATTATTGGGGACAATATGTTGACTTTGTAAACTGCTCAGAGTGCGCTGTAAAGCACTATGGAAAGGTGTATAAATCTAAGCTCTATTGCTATTTGGGTAAGAATATTATTCTTTCCTTCTCAATATATCATTTATAGCATTTAGAATTATATACCGCTTCATAGTGCTTTTACAGCCCTCTCTAAGCAGTTTACAGAATCAGCATATTGCCTCCAACAATCTGGGTCTTCATTTTACCCACCTCGGAAGGATGGAAGGCTGAGTCAACCTTGAGCGGGTAGTGAGATTTGAACTGCTGAACTAGAGTTAGCAGTTAGCTGAAATAGTCTGCAGTGCTGCGCTCTAACCACTGCGCCTCCCCGGCTTGGATGACCACAAGAATTCCAGCCAAATTCCTCATTTGCTTTACAACAGATAAATTTCTAACAAAATTTCTATACAATCCATTGGAATGTCTTTCTGGTTGAATAATCTGGTTCAACCTTCTTCAATATGCAGAAAAATCAATTAAAGCATCTTTAATGTGACTCTCTTTTTAAAGCCTGCTGGATGGAGGACCCACAACCTTCACAGGTTGTTCTACTGTACTACAGATCTTATCATAAGGAAGATTTTCTTTGTGTAAAAAAATGAAAAAAAGTCCCTATTTTTTTTCCCCATGGCAACTTCTTTTAAGTCTAGGTCTCTTCGACCCAACAACCACAATTGAGTCCAAAATCTCTGCTATTAAGCAAAAGAGTTAAGTGAGTTTTGCCCCATTTTACGACCTTTCTTGCCAGAGTTGTTAAGTGAATCTGGTTCCCCCAATTATTTTTCTTGTCAGACAGTCACAAAAGATGATCACATGATCCTGGGACACTACAACCATCATATATGGTGCTAAGTGTCTTAATTTTGATCATGTGACCATGGGGATGCTACTACAATCCTAAATTTAAAAAACCGTCATAAATGCCTTGTTTCAAAGATTTGAATTTCAAATGATCACTAAATGAATGATTGTAAGTTGAAAACTACCGGTACAGGGGAGGATTCCTATTACTGCCACTATCAGTGTGTTGCACACGCAGCTTCAGTTAGCTTGCGTCCGCGCATACGCATCCCAGAGTGTTCTGCCTGCGCAGAAGCAAAAACACACTGGGATGCTCATGACATGTTCTTAAGCCCCTGTATCATCTTTTTTTCCTGTTAATCTATTCTAACAATGTGAAATGTAGAATCATATGTAGTACAGTATTACGTATAGAACCATACATAGAATCCACAAGCAGGGTCTTACCAATGCAGAACAGAAGGTAATAAGAATGTTATATCTTTAATATGAGGCTTTTTCTGATGCAGTCTAGAATTGCAAGTTCATATTCATCTTTCTTATTATTGAGGACCACACTCAAGTCCCACTCTGATCTAATGCTCCCAAACAATAAATGCTTCATCTTGTACATCTGCTTTATATATTTTCTCTCTAAATATAATGCCTGTATTCCTCCTACTAGGACACTGTTAATTCTAACTCAACCAGATTAGTTGTCAATTTTGTTGTATCTTCCGGAGTGTTGGCCACCACCCTTTTCTGAGTTATCCACATATCAAAACTATTATCCAGCTGACTCATTAAAAATGCAATGATACAGAATGATACAGAATTCCATTTATTTTTCAACTCCACACAGAATCATTAGTGCTGACTTTTATGACCGGGGTCAGCCATTCACAATTATCCTTACTGTAGTGCTGTGCAAACTATACTTCAAGAACTTGTTGATGAGAATGTCAAAAGCTTTGCTGAAACAGACCGATTATATCCACAACATTCCTCTTGTCTGCTAAGGTACTATCCACACATTCATGAAGTTTGAGAAAACAGATCCATGGAGTATGTGCCATCAAGATAAGTTTAGTAACTACACAGACTTTGTGTGAGATGATAGACAGTATATCATCCTAAATGTAGATGACAATTGCAACTTCCATCTAAACTTTCAATATATTTTAGTCACATTCTAATCTAACACATTCTGTACTTTCTAGTTTTTCTTCTACTTGTAGAAAAATCAATGATCCTATAGCCAACTCACTACTCAAGTTTCAAAAGATAAATAATGCACAAAGTTGTTTTGAACCTGTGCAAAGCTCCCCCTAGCCACAGCTGTCAGGTGTTGATCTAATGTTAGCTGTGAGTCTAGGAAGACATCCAAATTGAGAACCCATTCTGAGGGGGTTAATAGGAAATAGGGAGATTAAATTAAAATAGGAATGGAAGACATCTGGGTGACCTTGGACCAATCACACACACACCTCTCATTCCACCTCACAGAATTGTTGTGCAGAGGGAAATAGGAGAAGGAAAGTGCTTTTGGATAGATTCCTTAAGAGCCAGGGTGGTGCAGTGGTTAGAGTGCAGCACTGCAGGCTACTTCAGATAACTGCTAGCTGCAGTTCAGCACTTCAAATCTCGCCACCAGCTCAAAGTTGACTCAGCCTTCCATCCAGTATTGGGTTTCTGGGGGGATAGGGCGGGAAAGCGTTCCAGTAGGGAAAATGAAATATCCCCAATGCAATTGTGCATGCGCCAATGTGAGTCGGCTTCTGCGCATGCGCAGGAAGGCAAGTCTCACTCGAGGATGTTCATGTGCAAGATTTTCTGCATGTGCAGAAGCAAAGAAATTGCCAAAAATTGGTGAAATATCATGTGTGTGAACATCCTCGTGCGAGAGTTGGTTTCCTGCACATGTGCAGAAGCCAAAGCTCATGCCGATGCATGCGCTCCCACCAGACACACCTGCACCGGTGGCTGCTCACCAGTAGTGCCAGTGATGGGGAACCCTTGCCTGCTTCCATCCTTCTGAGGTGGATAAAATGAAGATCCAGATTGTTGGATAACCCTTCCATGGTACAAGGTGATACAGGAGATGAACCTGTAACCTAGAGGCTAAGACCATTGTCTTACAATGCAGAGGCCCCAGGTTCAAATCCCAGTAAGGGTGTGGTGACCTGATGAAGGCAAATAAGCCCGAAATAGATCTATAGTAGTCTCCCTTCCTTTTCATTATCAACAAAAATGTTATATACACTGCTCAAAAAAATAAAGGGAACACTCAAAGGACACATCCTAAATGTGAATGAATGAAATCTTCTAATTGAATACTGTACTTCGTTCTGTACAAAGTTGAATATGCACAACAGCATGTCAAATTGATTGTCAATCAGTGTTGCTTCCTAAGTGGACAGTTTGATTTCACAGAAGTTTGATTTACTTAGAGTTACATTGCATTGTTTAAGTATTCCCTTTATTTTTTTGAGCAGTATATAAACACATGTTGATTTTGTAAACCGCTTAGAGAGGGCTGCAAAAGCACTACGAAGCGGTATATAAGTCTAAATGCTATTGCTATTCACCAACTAAAGCTTCACTGGAGAGATCCGTGCTGCAAGGTCAACTGTGTGCGTGTGTGTGAAATGCCTAGAATTCTTTTATTTAAAACTCTCCGTTTCTCTTGCACGTCCTGGGGGCCAAAGAGGACCCTCCTCCCCGTATTTCCTTTCAACCTTCAGAACCACCTTCGCGTCGGGGGTGAAGTTGCCTCCGCAAGATTTCCAATTCCCAACCCAACCTCACGTCCTCACCCCTTTTTCCCAAACAGGACTTCGCCCGTCCAACGTGGAAGACGCCGCGTCCTTGCTGCCAGCTGGGCGGGCGGAACACCTTGGGAGCCCCTCAGAAAACGAGCCGCAGTTCCTCGCGCTTCGTATAATTCAAACGCCGGCTACAAAATCAAAAGGGCAGCGGTCTCCTTCTCTCCGCTGCCGCCACCCCGGTGCCCCCCCCGGTGCCCTTGGAGCCGGCTCTACCCCACCCCCGTCTCAGCCACGGAATGACCTCCCTGCCAGCCTCCCGTTCTTTCCCGCGAGCCCCTACCTGCTGAACGGCGCTGAGCGAACGGCCGAGCACCCGGGTGAAGCAACGAGCCCGAACTAGGGAAACTAACAGCATCGCGGCGGGCCGACAACGGCAAAAAAAAGGGGGGGGGAGGAATGCCAGGGCGCGCGCGCCGGAACCAGGCCCCGCGCGGAGGCCGGATACGAGTTGGGAGCGACCAACGGCAGTAGGGGGGTCGACGAATCAAGCGGGACAGTACCAAT
The DNA here is from genome assembly GCF_031021105.1 of Erythrolamprus reginae. NCBI lineage: Eukaryota > Metazoa > Chordata > Lepidosauria > Squamata > Dipsadidae > Erythrolamprus > Erythrolamprus reginae. The sequence continues at coordinate 68,573,568 of NC_091950.1, forward strand.
TGAGGCAAACCGAAGGGAGCGTGTGGCTGGGGTTGGAATCGCCGTTAGCTGGGTGGGGAGAAAGAGGAGTGGCGTCGGGGATTGGCGCCTTATTCGGGGCGTGGGTGCTTAAGTGGTGTGTGGAAAGTCACTGCGAGAAGCAAAGAAGGGAAAAGCCTCTGCTTTAAACTGAAGGACATTGTGAAAACAAGCCGCTTCTTATTACACCCGACGTTAGGCGAAAAGGAGCAACACATTTTAACCCCGAACCTCAGAGTGGATCTAGTGGGCGTCTATGTGGGGAGGGAATGTGACGAAATGGGCGCTGCGGTTGCAACCATGCAAAACCTCCAGCAGCAGAGCGGCCAGACAGACGGGCTGTTCTCTCTCTCTACCGAGCCCTGAGGCTGATGAGACGGGCTGTCATTAGCATTTTGATTGCCATTTTCCCTTCCTCTTCCACTGAGCGTCAACTGCCCACGGAGAAAAACAGCCAACACTTCTTAAGGAAGAGGAACGGTATAGCTAGGTGGCTTGTCCGAATGGGTTGTGGAATAGAATTAGAATAGAATAGAAATTAGAATATAGAATAGAATAGGCTAGGCTAGATAGAATAGAAAGTAGAATATAGAATAGAATAGAAAATATAATAGGTTAGAATAGAATAGAATAGAAAATAGAATGGGCTAGAGTAGAATAGGAATATAATAGAATAGAAAGTAGAATAGAACAGAATAGAGAATAGAATAAAGAGGGCAGGATAGAATAGAATAGATAGTAGAATAGAATAGAAATAGAATAGAAAGTAGAAGGGAATATAGAATAGAATAGTATTCTTTATTGGCTAAGTGTGGTTGGGCACCCAATGAATTTATCTTTGGTGCATAGGCTGTCAGTTTACACAAAAGATTCTTAGTCAAGATTCTTTGTCAAGAATCATAAGGTACAACACTTAATGGTAGTCCGGGTACAAATAAGCAATCAAATCATGTTAGGAACCAGTAATATAAATTGTAAGGATACAAGCAACAAAATCACATTCATACAGTCATTTGTGAGAGGAGATGGGTGATGGGAACAATGAAAAGATTTATAGTAGTGTAGTAAATAGTTTGACAGTGTTGAAGGAATTATTTGTTTAGTGGAGTGATGGCATTTGGGGAAAAACTGTTCTGATGTTTAGTTGTCTATGTTGCCGTTTGTCTATGAAAGGGCACTACTATAGTGTGTCCAGAAATAGCCTGACTGACATCTTCAGAGGAAAGTGGGCCCAAGAAAGTTAAAGGAGTTAAGTTAAAGCACAACCATGTGGCTGTAAATCCACTTCTTTTAGCATAAATAAATAAATAAATATGTTCCATAAAAATGGGTTAGAGTATGGACTGCATGGTTGTGGCTGACATTTTGATCTTTTCAAATCCACATATACCCCTGGCAGCAAGTGACCATAGCTAATATTGGAAATAGCCAAAATGGCATCCACCCCACCCCAGTAAAGTCAACAGTATAAAATGGAATCATGCAAAATTCTGTGTTAACAGAAACAGGATAAAATCTGCAAGGCATTCATCATGGACATAATCAGCAAGACAGAAATTGTGTGTTTGAAGCAGCAGCCAAAACCAGTGCAACAGTTTGTTAACTGTAACAATATTGTCATTTATAGTATAGTATGTTATTAGGGTATGCAAAATAATAACACTTTCCCACAGATTTCTATGCACCTGTTTGTCACAAAATATCTACCAAAGACAAACATTCTAGGAACAATTATTCTTAACCAATAGTACTATTTGTCTAGGTCTGCTCTGCTCTGCTCTACTCTACTCTACTCTACTCTACTTTACCCTACTCTACCCTGCACTTCTCTCTGTGTGTGTACATATGTGTACACACACATACACTTTATCTTCAGAATTATAGCATCTCAAGCCTTCTTGTGTACTGAGAAGATGCAATAGAAAACATAGATTTTGGTTTCTTTTGCATATTCATAGGCGCCTCAAACTGGTTGGCTGTTCTTGATTTCCCTCACTCCCTATCTGTGACTCTGATACAGTGATAACAGGAGGTCTTTGTCGACAGCTCTGCCCCTTTCTCATTTAACAGTAGGCTTCAGATGCTTTCAAAGGACAAGGAAGCCAAGGTGAGTGTTTTATGCCTGGGAACTCAAGAAAAGGGGTCAATGTTTTTCCCTTCTTAAAGGTTTAACTTTATATATTTTTAAGTTCAGCTATTTGTCATGCTTTTTTTGGTAAATTTGTTTTCTTTGTATTATTTTTATAACTAGTTCTGAGGTTAGCTTTGATCAAAGTTACTTTTGATAATTGGTAGCATCTCACTTGATGTGACTTAAAATCAGTTATTGAGAAGTTCCTTTGGAGAGAACATTAAATTGGGGAGTGATTCACTGTTAAAAACTTATATATTTGTCTTCACTCAGAGGAGTAAAGCAAGATGTGAGAGTGCAAGTGATAATTCATAAAGTTAATGTAGTTAGTGAGCATAAATTAAGAGACTGGATTAATGTGTGTCATATTCCAAAGTACTGTAGTCACATTCTTGGAATGCAATTCAGAAAAAGACTACAGTGTCTTGCAGAAAAGTACCTAAAGGAAGCCAGTAAATACAAAAAGATTAAGAAAGAAACCCAGTAAACATCTTTCAATTTAAAATACTTTTAAAGGTTGCAAAATATTATAATACTGATGAGACCGAGCAATACTTTTCAGTGACATTTCAAACAGAAAAGACAATGGGCTGTATAACCTAGACATGGATGAGGTCCAGTAAAACTAACTTTGAAACCTGATAAAATAGGGGCATTTGGGTCAAATATTCCTTGGATTTGAAATTAAAGAAATTACTTGATATGGATCTCCTCCAATTTGAGGGTGATGCCAAACTATTATTGTCAGCTGGATACCTTGCTGATCCTAATATCTATGACCACCTATTGTTATTCTAGATTGGTATACAAGATCTGCCCATTTCTAGACACTACGTTGGGATACAGTAATTCTAACATTTTATATAATCTTAAAAGGGATGATTTATTATAGTATGTGTTGCTGCTATGAGGATTTATGCTTAGTGCAATGAAAATATTAGCTGAGTTATTGACTGACATTCCTTACTGTGCACATGTTGAATTACTCCATATAATCTACATGAGTGATCAATATGCTCTTAATTCTAAACTAACTCACAAATAGTTTATGCTTATGTTATTATGGTTTCAACTTAATTAACAGAAAAGGAATATATATGTGAATAATGCAAGATAATAGCAACTTTAAACCACAAAAAGGAGGGAAAACTTGCAAAATTAACAAACAGTTCCAACCCCCCCCCCATGTTTTCTTCTTGTCCACTTTGTCAAAAACTAATCAAAACACAAAAGAGATAGAGAAACAATAAAAGAAATAAGATTAATTCAAATGGTGCATATCAACAATCCATTTTTGCATATTGGTTTTCAATATTGTACAGGTAGTGCTCAAGTTACAACTATTCCTTTAGTGAATGTTTAAAATTACAAACTTCATTGAAAAAGTAACTTTTGACTGTTTTCAACTTATGACTGTTGCAGCATCACCACCATCCGTCCTGTGATCAAAATTCAGGCAGTTGGCAACTGGCATGTATTTGCGACAGATTTATTTATTTAATTGGATTTGTATGCCGCCCCTCTCCGAGGACTCGGGGGGGGGGCTCACAGCATATATAAAAACAGAACAAAAAGATGCACTATCCTGGGCTCATGTAATCACAGTTTGCAAGCTTCTCAGCTGACTTCCATTAAGCAAAGTCAATGGAGGAGCGGGATTCACATAGCAAACATGTTACTAATTTAACAACTACAGTGATTTAACTAATTTAACAACTACACTTAACAACTGTGGCAAAAATGATTGTAAAATGGGGCAAAACTCACTTAACAACTGCCTGGCTTAACAAGAGAAGGCTGAGCTCTGTTGTAGTCGCCCCATCCTACGGAGAGGGGCGGCATACAAATCTAATAAATAATAATAGTCATTAAATCAAGGATTACTTGTATTATAATTTATGTCCAGAAATCTTGATAAATTCCAAATACTAGGGCTATATCCAAGAAGATAAATAATATAGTGATAAATTAGTTAATCCTATTGCATTGTGAACCTGATAGCAAAGATTGCTTTATTCGTATTCATCTACAAGCCTCTCTTTAGGAATGTTTTAAATTTATTAACTTGGGCAAAATGTAACATTTAATCTAATGTAACATTTAATGTACCAACATGTAGATTAGCAAGTTGTTTTTCTTGCACTGACTATTTTATTTGCAGAGTCCTCAGTATCTGAAAGTTAATCTCATATGTGTTTACATACTAGATAATATATTTTACTCTTGCTTTCTGCTCCAGATTCCTAGCTAATTAAAGTATAAAAACCCAAGGCATCTGTGCTCTCAAAATCCAAAGTTGTATCTCCCTCTACAATTTTCCCTGTTTTGCTGGATATAAATTCCTTGTCCTAAAAGAAGAAAAAGAGATGAATGTGAATCAGTATAATTATATTCCTAGTTCTGTATGTGTAGATGGAAAAAAAGGAGAGTTTTGTACTGAAGGAAATTATTCTTTTCACCCTCCTTATTATGAATCTATTATATCACATCTTCTTAATCGGTCAGAAGTAAATAGTGAGCTAGATATAAGCTTCCTTCTCCCTCGATCGCAGAAAACTGACCACCCACCTTCTATGGAAGCTATTGCCATGAGTCCATTGCCTACCTATGGTTTTGGTAACACAAACCAATTCCATAACGAACAACTACAAGCTAAGAGAGCTAGAGTGGAGAATATTATCCAGGGAATGAGTATCATGCCAAACCCAATAGTGTCTGGTACTCTGGAGGAACAGGATCACAATTTTGAGAAAGGAAAGGAAAGCAGTAGACAGAGCAAGAGGAAACAGAAACTTCCTCAACAGCAAAGTTTACCAGGAATTTCCCTAAGACGACCTCCTGGAAGCAGCATCTCAGCAGAAGAATTCCTTCAGCTGAAGAAACAGCTCCATGCTTTGCAACATCAGTTGAAGCAACTTGGTGAGAGGTTTCTTCAACATGCTGAGGAAGACGATTCTAATCCAAGCCAAGAAAGCATAGAAAGAACTATGGGCTTGTTGAAGATGTTTGATGGAGAGATAGACACCAACAGTCAAGTGTTGTGTTGTGACCAACATAAAGATTATTTATGGAAAAGCACACCCAGAGTAAGAAAACTTGTGCTGTCAGAGAAAGAAGATACAGGCATTCAAAATTTGGAAGAAAAAACACTTTCAGACATTTTAAAAGAAGAATTAACACAGGTGATGACACACGCTGTAGATAAAGTTTTGAAGAAGATCTTGCCTAAATCATCAAGCCTTCCATCTCAGTTGCCCAATAATTCCGTAGGCACAGCTGTTGGAAGAAATATACCCAGTAAGTGGTTGCCTAAGATTTCTTCTCCTAAAGGTCCTATATCATTAATCGCAGAAAAATCTCCATGCTTTCCTATTCACCCCATCCAAACAAAAACGGAGAGAAAACCTTACCAAGCACCAGAGAGTTATCCCTTGATCTTGACCTCTGAAGTTCAAGAAAATGGCATTCTTAGTCAAATGTTATTCTGTGGTCAAAAAGACCACTGGAACAGTCCTCCTCCAAGAATGGTATCTCCTGAGTCTTTAGAAGTGCCATGGCAACCAATCAAACTGAAGTCCTCAGGCATGAAACAACAATGTCCACCTCGCTTGGAAAATTTGTCTTCCCTTCCTTGTACAAGTGCAGTGTTGGCTGAAATGCATGCCTTAGTGGATGGAGTGTACTTCTCAGCAAGAAATATATCCTTTAGGGGTCTTTAAAACCTCTTTCCATTTATGGTAGGAGAGACAGCTTGCATGCAACTCATGAATACCCATTAAATATTCCCCAAACATTTCTGAAGTGGTTACCATCAATCTTTCCTAACACTTTGAATCAAATGAGGGCTTCATTTGTTCCATTTTATTCCCCTTAAAAAGTGACACTGCACAAAAAAGATTGGGTCTTTTTTCCCCAACAGTTAAGGGATAGAGGTGGCTTCCTCCCGATTCAGACCGGTAGCAACCTGCTGGTGATGTCACGATGATGTCATGGAATCGATTTGGTCAGTGCTAGTCGGTCGATGCCGCCATCTTTTTTAAAAAATTGGATTTTAAAAATATATATTTTCCTTTTTTTTCTGAGCGTGCGTAGAAGCTGAGTTTATGGCACTGCACGTGCATCGCCATCTTGTTTTCAGCTTTTTTTGGGGGGGAGTTAAAATTGGCCACATGGCATGGGAGGAAGCAAACCGGTAGCAAGGTAAGTTAGAACCCACCCCTTTTAAGGGACAAAGGCAAGACTTAAGACATTGTCCTTTGGAACCTCCAAAAACATTTTGAAATGTTTTATTTCTACCTATAGCTGTGATGGCGAACGTGAAGCACACATGCCACAAGTGGCATGCAGAACCCTCTCTTCAGACACGCAAGCCCTTGACCAGCTCAGCTCCACCGCACATTTGTGAGTGCCTCCCGCTGACCAGCTGGTTTTCGGGTCAGACAAGCTCATGCTTTCTCCTCACTTTCTGCGGCCCATGCCTTTCCAGATCTCCGGAGATTCCACCCCGGCGCAAGGCTTTCCCCCCTGCCAGCACAGTTTGGGGGGGGGAGGCTTTCCTCCCAGCTCCATTTGAGGAAAGAAGGGGTGAGATGTGCAGGAGGGGCACTGAATTATGTGCGTGGGCACTTGTGCATGTGCAACTGTGCAGGCGCACACTTTCAGCACCCAAGGGAAAAAAGGTCTGCCATCATTGACCTCTAGCCATATCCCTTTAGTTGCCACTTGCCAAACAAATTAATAGTGTATTATTTGTAAGAAAGATGCTTGAATACTATTGCCTTGATCTAAAATCGGAATTGTGCTTATTCTACTCTGTAAAATGAATTTAAATGCCTGCTTAAAATGAAAGCTGTGACTGCAGATAGAAATGTTACACCATACAGTAATACCTCGTCTTACGAACTTAATTGGTGCCGGGAGGAGGTTCGTAAGGTGAAAAGTTCATACGACAAAACATTGTTTCCCATAGGAATCAATGGGAAAGCGATTAATGCGTGCAAGCCGGCTGCCACCACCGAAGGAGGCTTGAGCCTCCCGATCCTCCCCGCCCCTTTGCCATGCATATCATCCTGGGTGAAGTGCTGGGGGGAGGGAGTCAGGAAGATCCTCCTGCTCCCCCCCCAGCCAAAAACACAAAGGCGGTCTGCCGCCGCCTGTGGAGCAATGGGAAGCTGAAGCCGCGAGCGGTTTGAGCCTCCCTTTGCTGCATGCTGCTTCGCCCTGCCTGTGGTGCTGGGCGAAGTGCTGGGGGGAGGGAGTTAGGAAGGTTCTCCTGCACCCCCCCCAGCCAAACACACAAAGGCGGTCTGCCGCTGCCCGCGGGGCAATGAGAAGCTGAAGCCGGTGGCGGTTGGAGCTTCCCATTCCCCAACGCCGCTTCTTCCTCCTGGCTCAAGCAGACGGTGGCAGATCGGCTTTGTGTTTTTGGCTGGGGGGGGGGAAGTAGGACCTTCCTAACTCCCTCCCCCCCAGCCAAAAACCCAAAGCCTGTCTGCTGCCCCTCGCTTGAGCACGGACAGGAGGGGCAAAGTGACGTGGAGGGATGGGAAGATGAAGCCGGTGGCGGTTTGAGCTTCCCATTCCTCCACGTCGCTTCTTCCTCCTGGCTCAAGCGGACGGTGGCAGATCGGCTTTGTGTTTTTGGTTGGGGGGGGAGAAGTAGGACCTTCCTAACTCCCTCCCCCCCCAGCCAAAAACCCAAAGCCTGTCTGCTGCTGCTCGCTTGAGCACGGACAGGAGGGGCGAAGTGACGTGGAGGGATGGGAAGATGAAGCCAGCGGCGGTTTGAGCTTCCCATTCCTCCATGCCCTGCCCCTTCATCCCTGCCCCTCGCGCCTGTGCCCGGCGGGAGGCAAAGCTTCAGAAACCTGGAAGCCGGCCGCCGGCGCGTCACCTTCCCTCCCAGTCAAAAAGGCTGGCCTTCGGGGATAAAGGGGCAGGACTTCCCGGGCGGAAGGCGTGCTCGGCTCTGCGGCTCCAGTCCCTTTTGGCCGAGCCTCCCTGGCCAAGCGGCCACCTTCCGCTGCTGCGGCGCGCAGTGCCTGCGGCAGCGAGGGAAGCCAAGCCGGGCGTGGTGGCGGCGGCGCTGCTGCTCCGGTCGCCCGGTCCTCTCCTGCCTCCCATGCCAATGTTCCCCGCTGCGTTGGGCGCCGCCAGCCCCGAGTCGGACACACCCTCGCCGCCACCGCTGCCACACCCAGTCGCTGCCTGCCCCGTCTCGCTGGAGGTCTAGCCGGAGCCTGAGCTGGGCCTGCTCGGCCGCGCCTCCTCGCCCGCCCAGGATGCTGACCTGCTGCCTCGCCCCACGCCCATCGCCAGCCCGATCCTGCACCTCCTGCTTCCCCCCCACCCAAAAATACAAAGGCGGTCTGCCGCCGCCTGCGGAGCAATGGGAAGCTGAAGCCGGCAGCGGTTTCAGCCTCCCTTTGCTGAGCCTTGCCTGTCATCCTGGCTCAAGCGGACAGTGGCAGACCGTCTTAGTGTTTTTGGCTGGGGGGAGGGAGTCAGGAAGGTCTTCCTGCTCTCCCCCCAGCGAAAAACACAAAGACGGCCTGCCGCCGCCCGCTTGAGCCAGGATGACAGGCAGGGCAAAGCAGCGTGGAGCAAAGGGAGCCTGAAACCGCTGGCGGTTTCAACCTCCCTTTGCCCCACGCTGCTTCACCCTGCCTGTTGTCCTGGGAGAAGTGCTGGGGGGAGACGACAGCTGGGCAGCGGGGCTTCTCAGAGGCCTCCCGAACCCGAACTTCCGGGTTCAGCGTTCGGGAGGCCGCCGAGAAGCCCCGCCATCCGGCTGTTTTTTCGTCTTACGAACGCCAAACCCGAACTTCCGGGTTTGGCCTTCGGGAGGCTGCTGGGAAGCCCTCCGGCTGTTTTAAAAGGTGACAGCCGGGCTGCAGGGCTTCACAGCGGCCTCCCGAACTCCGACCTTTTGCTGAACTTCCGGGTTCAGCGTTCGGGAGGCCGCCGAGAAGCCCCGCAGCCCGGCTGTCACCTTTTAAAACAGCTGGGGGGCTTCTCGGCAGCCTCCCAATGCCGGGTTCAGGAGGCTGCTGAGAAGCCCCCCGGCTGTTTTAAAAGGTCGGGGTTCGGGAGGCCGCTGGGAAGCCCCGCAGCCCGGCTGTCACCTTTTAAAACATCCGGGGGGGCTTCCCAGCAGCCTCCCGAAGGCCAAACCCGGAAGTTCGGGTTTGGCGTTCGTAAGACGAATAAAGTTCATAAGAAGAGGCAAAAATTTTCTGAACCCTGGGTTCGTATCTCGGGTTGTTCGTAAGATGAGGGGTTCGTATCTTGAGGTACCACTGTACTGGGTTACACCCAAGGTTACTTTTATGACAGTTAATTGATGTATATTTTCATCAAACGGATGAAGCATAAAATAAAAAATGGGTCTATGTTGCTCGGCTCCATTGCATGGGGTTAAGACAGTATTTTTGTTGTAGTGGCACTTTTGGACATCTTTAGGGTCTGGTAGAGATGTCACCCTTTAGGCAGGCAAGGGTTCCCCGTTGCTGCCGCTACTGTTGCCCACCTGAGATTTGGCTTCTGCGCATGCACGGTAGCAAAATGATGCCAGAAATCGACAAAATCCTGCATGAGATTTGGCTTCATGCACATGCGCAGAAGCCAAATCTTGTGTGGGCGCATGCACCCGCTCGCCGCTGCACGTGTAGCTCCATTTTCCCTACCGGTGCTATGGCATCAAGTGCACGGGTAGGAACCCAATACTGCCTTTAGGTGTTAATCTGTATTTCTTCACATGTCTTCCAAGATGAGAACCTAGATTTTTTTTTCTCAAAGTCCCACCTGAAAACATTGCTATTATATTGATATAAACACATCAATAGAAAGGAATCTCATTTGGGACATGTAGCATTGATTGGGCTGTGCCAAAGGTGGGGTCTTCCTGGTTCGGACCGGTTTGCCTGAACTGGTAGCAACCTGCTGGTGATGTCACAATGATGTCACGGAACCAGTTCTCTTGGTGCCGATCCGTGGACATCGCCATCTTTTTGGGGGAATTTTTTTGATTTTTTTTTGTTTGAAAACTTTTTTGGGGGGGGGATATTTTTCTGGTCCCCTCCCCCTTCTGTGCATGTGCAAAAGTCGAGTTTCTGGCACTGTCTTGTTTTTGGCTTTTTTGGGGTGGAATTTTAAAAATCTTTTGGCACTGTACATGCGCGCGCCTACACTACATGGAAGGGAGCAAACCAGCAGCATGGTAAGATAGAACACACATACACACCCTCTGTGCAGAGTATCTGATTTGAGGAGTACAGTAGGATTTGGAGCAGACCTGAGCTTTTAAGTATCATCTGCTCCTAGAAACACTTTAAAGCAAAAAAAAAACAAAACTTCCTTGGGCTTGCATGAGAGCAGTATGCAGCTGATTTGTAAGTGCAGGAAAAGTTGTTTTTAATATAAGGCATCCCCAATAGGTGCTACACATCCTGTCCTATGCCTCTGGATAGCTGTACAGCCCCAAGTTGGGCAAATATTTTTTTTCCTTGACTCCAGATTAAATCCAGGAAACTTTGACCCCAGGTCATCTGAAGAAGGCTAAACTGATGTTCTTCTTCTCACGCTATCCCACATCTTCCCTATTGAAAGCTTATTTTCTAGATATACAGGTAAGCTTAACTTCATGTATTTCATTCCTAATGTGTACAGATTCTCCAAAATCCTGCTTAGCGGAGCGTGGATGCTTGTGAAAACTGGAAAGAAAAGCAAAGATGATGCAAAAATGAAGTACCAATTGTATACTTGCAGATTTACTCTGTACACATGACCTTTGATTAATGACCACTTGTTCAGAAACTGTTTGACCTATATCAACACCAACAAAGTGGAACTTATAACCTTGAAGTTCCGACTGTTGCAATATCCCTCGTGCAATTGCAATTAGCTCATGATTATGACATTGCAGCATCGTGTGGTCATATGATCACTGTATGCAATCATCTCTCTCAGCTTCCTACATGCAAATTCAATAAGCCAGAAGAAAGTTTCAAGTGGTGATAATCCAGAGTGATTTGCATAACAACAGCAAGCCAAAGTGCTGGAATTTCTGTCAATGTGCACAATCATGTGACATCATACATTACTACTGTGTTCCTTAGTAATGGATATTCCACTCCCAGTTACTTCATTATGCAAAGACTACCTATATAGGGAATGTTTTTGGGGGAAGCACATACACGGATATAATACAATGTAATGTCCAGAGAAAACAGAAGTTAGTATATAATGCCATGTTAACTGCTCTGTTTTTAACAGTTTACTCGCTGTATCACCTCCCAGCTGATCAAGTGGTTTAGCAATTTCCGTGAATTTTATTACATCCAGATGGAAAAATTTGCAAGGCAAGCTCTCTCTGAAGGAATTACAGAACTCGGTGAACTTATCGTTACCAGGGACTGTGAGCTCTTTCGGATCCTCAATGTCCATTACAACAAAGGGAATGATTTTGAGGTGAGCCTATATTTGAATAGAATAGAAAAATCCACAATCTCTTCAGATCAGAATACCACAGAGATCACCTTTAGCTTGCAAATTATTATTTATTGTGAAACTGATTGAGGAAGCTGAATCTCAGCCCTGCATTCCAAAAAATGGTGAAAATGTTGAAATACTATCTGAATAATCTAACAAGAATAACAGATGTTTCTATTCCAAATACATTCAATGAAGTCCTAACAGTTCTGCTGCTGTTGAATGCACAACCCCATGCATATTGGATTCCTTTGATACATTTTGTTAAAGAGGAGCTTAACATCCAGTGTGCTCTTTTGTTCTGATGGAAATTGATGTTTTTAGACTCTGAACCATATAATTTTTTTGAGAGAGAACAGGTACAAAACAACACATAATGGCATAATTAAATAAGATACTCTTAATGTATGAGTTCCTGCTTTGGGGGATACAGTTCTGATATTAAACCATAAGTAGATATAGGTAGAAGGTTTTAGGACATGAATTGAGAACTTATCAGTTATGGTATAAAATTAATGTTACCTTGGGAAGCATAGGTAATTTCTAACAAAAAGCGCAGTGCAACAGCTTTGCTAAAACGAGGCTGATCATTGATCATTCAGGTGTCAAATTAAGAAACTTTTCCTAAACTTTTCATTCTATCTTTACTTTACAGGTTCCTGATGGTTTCTTGGATGTGGCCAGTATGACTCTTCAGGAGTTCTTTAGTGCTGTCAGAGCAGGGCGGGATTTTGATCCTTCTTGGAAAAAACCAATTTACAAAATAATTTCCAAGCTTGATAGTGAGATCCCAGATGTATTTAAATCCTCTAACTGCCCTAAGGAATTCACCCAAGATTAACGTTCAATGATCATGGCATGTGACTGAAATGATTCTACATTTACTGTTGTGTATGTTTTTACTGTATACTAACACAACAGTTGAAAACTGAATCAACAGAGAAAGCATGATCAGTATTCTAATATTTTATAAATATATGAAAGGGACATTTTGGGATTGTCTGCAGAAAGGTTTTCTAGTGTATCCCTCAGTTGTGTATTTTATTATTTATTAATTAAACTATATAAGCAAACATATAACAGCCCATCTATATAACAGAATATAGTACCGCAAACAAAAAAAGATGGTGAGGTTACAATAAAACTTGCAATCATTTATCCACCATCTTCTCCATTTACTCCACCACTGGATCCAAGTATTCTTCTGAAAGCCAGTTGGGTTGGTGCCTTCTGTATCTCTTCATAAGTCAGGGGCCATGCAGAGAAGGCAAGCCCCACTGAAGGCCTACAAGGCAGCACCATTTCATCAAGGATTGTTTTCTACAATTCTCCTTTGAAAGATAATGCAGAGCCAAGCTTCAGTATGATCAGTCAATAGTATGATCCAATAAATAATAAACATGATGCATTTCCTTGAAACATACTGAATTAAATATTTAGAAGGTAATATTTCTGTACAATTATCTAATACAGAGGTGTCAGTCAAATTCACGGTGTCACGGCATCGTCATGTGATGTGTCAGGACTTTCGCTGGTATGGCCAATCTGTGACACACTATGCCTGCAGACTGGAAGTTTGACAGCCCTTATCTAATACAGTATATCCATTTAAATTATGTTATTTTTTTCCTCAGAATATGCACCCTTAAAATACTCTGTTATCAATCTGAATGGAATTTAGGCACGCTCTACTTTTCTTCAATGGTCCTAATAGAACCCTTAGCATAATGAGTTACCTTTAGAAAACTAATGTTTTAAAAAGAGGGGCAATATATTTATTATTAGCCACCCCAAGTCTTCGGAGAGGGGTGGCATAAAAATCTAATTAATAATAATTAAATAAGCCTCTATATTGTGGGTATCAAACTCGTGGCGTCATGTTGCCGTCACATGATGTTTTTTTCCATTTGTGGAGCTCCAGTAGTTGTAGCCTGCACATGATCATCAGGCCGGCTGGCTGCCAGTTTCATACTTCTGATCTACATTAAAATGTATATTGTATATGTCACTTTTTCAAGAAACATTGTATTCTCATTATATTGATTTCTGTCATTTTCATGTCTTCATTTCACGCTAAGGCCATGAGTGAGACAACCTTAAGTCTTCCTAAGTTGTACCAAAGTTAAAATACTATTTCCCTCCTAAGTCTGACAAAGCTCAAGCCTGAAGTTATGCAAAATCTATTAGTCTACTAAGGGGGAAAACCAGGTGACTTGCAGGACTGGGAAAAGCAGCACCAGATGTAGGAAATGGGTATGTAATGGGGACAGGGAATTTCATGCTGGCATAAAAACAATACTTACTGACTCAAGATGAGTGACTAGAACTTTACCTCACCTGTGAAAAAATACCTTTTGCTTTTAAAGTCTCTTTTGTCTGCATCTCATTCTCTGGCTCATGTCTTAACTAGAAGAGCAGTATGGCTTCTCCTAGACTAGAGATTAATAGTCTTTCCCTAATGTCTCTAATTGGGATCAGAGTAACCAGTCTTTATGCCAATTACCCCATTTCCCCAAAAGATAAGAACATAGGAAATATTTTATATCAGGTCACCCTATCTGGCCATCCAGTGCTATACCATTCAATTGAACAAGAGTTTTCTGCAAGGTCAGTTGTTACCTACATTAAAAATATCACTTAATATTATTCTTTTAAATTGTAAGAAATCTGAAGTTTGTGAGTCTTGCTTTTGGTTCAAATTCTCATCCTGACAACTGGTTGACAGAAATGTTTTCTTAATTAAACATACCTCATAAGGTTGTTATGAGAATAAAGAACTACTGTATACTGTATTTTGAGTTCCTTGGGAAATTGAATTAAAAATGTAATAAATCAATAAATTTTCTTGCTGGATAAATCTTTCTTGCCTGGTTGCATTTTCTTAGGAGATAGCCCAAATAAAAAAGGCCAGCATTTTTATGTTGCAAATTCCTCACAGATTCCATTAGAAAACAAGGAAAGATTATAAGTGGCTCTATAAATGCTGAATGTAGAATTATTTCTAGCTGTAAATAAGTGGGCATAAGATTTATGCAGAAAGCAATTTGGCCAATTCACCTCAGTCAATTCAAAGGAAGGATTGGGTTATAAACGAGATTCGAAAGAGTTAACATTATCAGCAACTAGCGATGTTGTCATAATTTAAATTAATTAAATCATAATTTAGCAGGCAAACCGCCAAACATTGAAAAATCAAAGGCGGGCGGGGGAACAGAGGGCAAGACGCGGAGGCTGCGCTTGCGCACTAGCAGCGTCCTCAGCAAGACGCCTTCGCAGAAAGCCGAGCGAGAGAGGCACCGCCCAGCCCACACTGTCTCCGAGGCGAACGGCCGAGAAAGAGGAGGAGCTCCGCGGTCCTTATGCAGATGAGGCGCCGGCGCCGAGCATTGTGGGGAAGCAGCAAGCGCGGCGCACGGAGAATCGCGAGTGTGTGTGCCTCCCACGGTCTCCTCTCGTGGTGTTCTCAGCATATTTCCGTGAGCGAAAAGCGCGGTCCGGAGGAACTGGGCGGCGTACTATTGGCCACCATGACCTGAAGCGAGTGGAGCGATGGTGGGAAGGCGTCCCGGCGCGAAGCAAAGCATACTTACCTGGCAGGGGAGATACCTTGATCATGAAGGAGGTTTTCCCAGGGTGAGGCTCATCCATTGCACTCCGGGTGTGCTGACCCCTGCGATTTCCCCAAATGCGGGAAACTCGACTGCATAATTTGTGGTAGTGGGGGACTGCGTTCGCGCTTTCCCCTGATTTTTCTGGTTGAAAAGTAGATTAATGCGTTCTTTTCATGCGATAAAAACAGTTGAAAAGGGCGGACTGTGAGGTCACGGGCATCATTTGCAGAGGTCAATGAAACCGTTGCAAAAAAGATGATGCAAGCTTCCCTACCATGGAAAACTCTTAATTTTTAATCGAGTTCACAGTAAAATACCACCACCACCACCACCACAAATAGCCCAAGTACCATGTTAAATTGAACATTTGTGATTTCCAGTGTTGGTTTTCAGCTAGTACGGGATCTCTTAAGGGGGAAAAAAAGTAACCAACTCAATTACAATAAAACATCCATAGTTGACCATCTCCCTACATTGACTACCTCCCTACAATGTCTTAATATGATTCAATATATTTTTATGTATTTTGAATGTTTTGATTATGCCTTCGTTGAGAGGTTGCATTTGTAGTGTTTGGAGATGTAGTGTTTGGAGGCAAACTTTTCAATTTCACCTTTGTAAGATGATTCACTTGAAGATGGCTAGGACAATTGTCCACCACAAGAAGAATGGACCGTTTCTTCATTTCTCAGTCAGTGCCTAAATTTGTTACATTTCCAGGTGACAGGAAGCTCTTTGGGCTCCAGGGTCTTGAATGAGCTCAAAACATTAGGCAGCCCAGCTTCTGCACTGGATCATAAAACGTAAACTCCATCTGCAGAAGCAAAACCCTATGAAAATCAAGTCATTGTAGGGAGGTGGCCAGCGTCAAGGCATCATCTTTTTTGCAACGGTTGTTAACTCCCACTTATTGCAAATCATGCACTTGGTCCAGTCTTTTTCTTTCCAGATTTTCAGCATAAAAATAACGAATGACATAAAATGTATGCATTAATCTACTTTTCAACCAGAAAAATCAGGGGAAAGCGCGAACGCAGTCCCCCACTACCACAAATTATGCAGTCGAGTTTCCCGCATTTGGGGAAATCGCAGGGGTCAGCACACCCGGAGTGCAATGGATGAGCCTCACCCTGGGAAAACCTCCTTCATGATCAAGGTATCTCCCCTGCCAGGTAAGTATGCTTTGCTTCGCGCCGGGACGCCTTCCCACCATCGCTCCACTCGCTTCAGGTCATGGTGGCCAATAGTACGTCGCCCAGTTCCTCCGGACCGCGCTTTTCGCTCACGGAAATATGCTGAGAACACCACGAGAGGAGACCGTGGGAGGCACACACACTCGCGATTCTCCGTGCGCCGCGCTTGCTGCTTCCCCACAATGCTCGGCGCCTCATCTGCATAAGGACCGCGGAGCTCCTCCTCTTTCTCGGCCGTTCGCCTCGGAGACAGTGTGGGCTGGGCGGTGCCTCTCTCGCACGGCTTTCTGCGAAGGCGTCTTGCTGAGGACGCTGCTAGTGCGCAAGCGCAGCCTCCGCGTCTTGCCCTCTGTTCCCCCGCCCGCCTTTGATTTTTCAATGTTTGGCGGTTTGCCTGCTAAATTATGATTTCATTAATTTAAATTATAACAACATCGCTAGTTGCTGATAATGTTAACTCTTTCGAATCTTGTTTATAGCCCAATCCTTCCTTTGGATTGACTCAGGTGAATTGGCCAAATTATAAATCTTACGCCCACTTATTTACAGCTAGAAATAACTCTACATTCAGCATTTCTAGGGCCATTTATAATCTTTCCTTGTTTCACAATGGAATCTAGTGTGCAACCGCAGTCTTCAAAATCTTGGCATCTGTTCTCTCACCTGCCTTTGATTTTTCACCAAAAATTTGCTGGTTTTAATGGTGCCTTGCTTCAGTTAATCTGATACATGCCCTTGAGGGCTGAAATCTTGATCAATTAAGACAAGGAGAAAAGCTCCTTGGAGTAGGTGTGATGTGTGGAAGTTGCAGGCCAGTTGGAGAAGTTATTCCATCTCCCCCTGGAGAGACATTGGAGAGGCTAAGGGATCCTCAAACTTGGGAACTTGCTGGCTGGAGAATTCTGGGAGTTGAAGTCCACAAGTCTTAAAGTTCCCAAGTTTGAAGGCCTCTGGACTACGGAGAACTCTGCTCTTGTCCTGAAATGTAGCCGCGGGGTGCATCTATAAAGCATCTTCACCAGACATTCAATGACCCAGTGTTCCCCTAAATAAGTGTTCCAAGTCTCCAGAGAGGGGCGGCTTACAAATATAATAATAACAACAACAACAACAACAACAACAACAACAACAATGCCTGTGCATTCCAAATACTGGCCTATGGAATAAGCAAGGGTGGGTATGAACTCCCTTGTTTTGTGAGATTGCTTTATTACACATTTTATAGATCATCTGCAAGTCCTCATAGAGGAGTGGAGGGCGCAGGCCTTGTGCATAGAACTGGCAAAGAATCCTTGGGAAATTCACTTTCCTCTGCTTTTCTTATAGCCAAGCCTTGGAAGCAGGAGATGGAGTGAAACTTGGCTTGCTGCCTCTTTGCTAACCAGGGAGGAATTCCATTCTTGTCATATATAAAAAGTTTGGTTTTTTGTTCACAATGTGCATTTATACTGTATTTTTCAGAGTATTTCCCCCACCAGCCTTAACTAGCTGCTAATGATTTTACCTTGCAGGCTATTTCATTGTTTCTCTCTGCAAAAAATGTTTTCCAAGCTCTAAGTCTTTGCAGAGTTTTATTCATTGCTCTAACTTGTTCCAAATAAGTTTCTTTCCAGCCCTAACCAGGTGCTAACTATGTTCCCAGCTCTTACTGGCTTGGAAGCTCTTTCATTGTTACTCTCTGCAAAGAATGTTTTCCAAGCCCTGGATGTTTTCCAAGAAAAAATGTTTTCCAATGTCTTTGCAGAGTTTTTTCCGTTGTTTTACTTGTGCCAAATGTTTCTTTCCAGGTGCTAATGATGTCCCCAACTCTTACTGACTAGCGAGCTCTTTCATTCTTAGTCTCTCAGAATAGGTTTTTTTAAGCCCTAACCAGGGGATAAATTAATATGCTGGCTAAGGACGCTAACTAGATGAATAGCTGGTAAGCAGATTCTTTTCCCTATTTTCCTCCCCCAAAACTAAGGTGCATCTTATACTCCAAAAAATACGGTACATCAATACATATATCTTAAAACATGTCACTAACATACATAATTATACATTTTATCCAATCGATCATGAATCAATATCCTAATGTTGCACCTATTCTATGCTGTTATTTACTAGTCTGTTTTTTTCTTTACACTCCCGTTTCCATCTCCTCTATCTTCTTACTCCTTCTATCCCACTTCTTACTCCCTCCACTCCTTCTCTTCTTCCTTCCCTTTCTACTTCCTCATTCTCATTTGTAATCTTCCAGAGTGATCTTAATCCTAATTCATTTTATATTTAACAGACTGGTAGCATATTCCCATACATCTACAAACGTATCAGTGTCTCTTCTACAACCATTCTGTACTCCTTTTGTATAACTCTTTATTCTAGGTATATGCTATTATTCTAATGCTGCCTTCTGTCTGCATAAATCTCAAAATCTAATTTTGTCACCTGTGTCTACCATCATTTATTCCACTCCTGATAAAGGTGGTGGAGAATTTTCCAATGGATATTACTAGAACCCTTGCCTGTTTCAGCAAACTCTGCTGAAATTCAGTTGGGCTGTTTTTCAAATTTATTTATTTATTTGTTTATTTATTTATTCATTCTTTCATTCATGGGGGATATGATAGCAGTATACAGGTACTTAAAGGGTTGCCATTGAGAGGAGGGGGTAACTCTATTTTCTAGGGCACCAGTGGGCCAGACAAGGAACAATGGATGGAAGCTGACCAAGGAGAACTTCCTGATGGTCAGAACGATTAACCAATGGAACGGCCTGCCAGCAGAGGTTGTGAACGCCCCAACTCTTGACATAATCAAGAGAAGATTGGACTGCCATCTGGCTGGGGGAGTGTAGGGTTTCCTGCTTGAGCAGAGGGTTGGACTTGATGACCTGCAGGGTCCCTTTCAAATCTAATAAATAAATAAATAAATAAATAAATAAATAAATAAATAAATAAGTAAATAAATAAGTAAATAAGTAAATAAATAAATAAACAAACAAATAAATAAATTCATTCATTCTTGACAACTTTTCTTGTGAGCACTTTATTTTCAGTTCCTGACATCTTCTGCTATCTAGGGAAAGTTACCCACCCGGCGGAGGGTTGTATTGGCTGAAGCTGAAATTTTACTTCTTTACTCGAGTTGGCCATGTGGAGTTGTCCTGCAGTGACTTGGGGGCAGTGAGTTGGTATACAGGACTTGGCAGTGGAGAGCTGGCTGTGTTCAGTTGTCTGATTCTACTTGCAGGTATTTCATATCACATATCGGACCAGAATATCTCCGGGACTGCCTTCTGCCGCACGAATCCCAGCGACCGATAAGGTCCCACAGAGTTGGCCTTCTCCGGGTCCTGTCGACTAAAAAATGTAGTTTGGCGAGTCCCAGGGGAAGAGCCTTCTCTGTGGCGGCCCCGACTCTCTGGAACCAGCTCCCCCCGGAGATTAGAACTGCCCCCACCCTCGTCTTTCGTAAACTCCTTAAAACCCACCTCTGCCGTCAGGCATGGGGGAACTCAGACATCTCCCCCGGACCTATACAATTTATGTATGGTATGTTTGTGTGTATGTCTGCTTTAATAATGGGGTTTTAATGTTTTCAAATTATTAGATTTGTCATGAATTGTATTATTGTTGTTGTGAGCCGCCCGTCTATGGAGAGGGGGGCATACAAATCTAATAAATAATAAATAATTGCAAGGGATTCTCTACATAATGTTCTCCCTTTCGCTTTGTCAAGTTTAATGCAACATTCAAAGCTTTCTGAATTAGTAATAGAAACAAATTTGTAGAAAAAGCAACTTCCCTTTGATAGTAGTTTTGCCACATTCATTTTTTATTTTTAAGGGAGTTAAGTGAATCAGATATTAATTTTTCAAATACACTAAATATAATAGTTGTTTCAGGAAGAAAAAAATTGCATTGCCCAATAAATTAGTAATTTATAAACTTTTCTTTAAAAAATAACAATTGGGATATGGTTAACTCAAGCAAATAAAGAATCAACATGTTTTCAGTTAAACATTTTTCATTTAAATAATAAATTAATAATAAATAAATTAATAAATTAATAAATTGTCTGTGTGTTTGCTATTACATGGGGTTTTTCTTAAATCGTTAAATATTTTAATTAATTGGATTGTTGTGACTGTTTTACTGGTTGTGAGCCGCCCCAAGTCTTCGGAGAGGGGCGGCATACAAGTCCAACTAATAAATAAATAAATAAATAAATAAATAAATAAATAAATGAATGAATGAATGAATGAATGAATAAATAAATTAAGAAATTCCTAGTTTCTCAATTTATGTATGCAAAGTACCGTATTTTTCAGACTATAATAATAATAATAATAATAATAATAATTTATTAGATTTGTATGCCACCCCTCTCCGAAGACTCGTGTATAAGACGCACCAAGATTTCAAAGAGGTAAGTAATAAAACAAGTTTTTGTCCTTCCTGGCCCCAGGAGCACTCTGCAAGCCTCCAAACGCTCTGCACTCCCCATGTTTTGCAAAAATAGGGTGGGCAGAGGGTTTGGGAGGTTTGCAGAGAGCTCCTGGGAGGTGATGGAAGGCAAAAACGCCCCTCTTTTTTGCAAAAAGTGGCACATTTTTCACACAAATGGGGTGGGCAAAAATGGGGGTGTTTTTGCCTTTCCCCAAGGAGCCTGCTGCACGCCTCCCAAACTCTTTGCGCACCCCACTTTTGCAAAAATTGGGTCCATTTTTCCCAAAATGGGATGTGGGGAACGGGGCTTCGGGATGCCAAAAATAGCTGTATTTAGTGTATAAGATGCAGCAACATTTCCACACTCTTGGGGTGGGGGGAGGTGAATTATCTGTATGTCAGCATTTTGAGATCAGTTATTTTCAGATTTACAGCTTAGATTTCACACAGATTTTTCTTGTATAGGGATTTTACTAGCAGCACTTTTGGAGAGAATGGATGAATTACTGAATTATTTCAATTATCATAATATGGACTTCAGCCTTTTCAAGTATCAGCATTCTCTCATCTTTGGTTGGAAATAACTATGTCACTATGAATTAGAATTCTATGCAAGGTTCCACACAGAATTCAATGGATGATGGAATACTCCAAAATCCAGACAGTTTTATATTCTACAAAGTTTAATCCAATTTACAATATATACAATATTGAAATGTCATTATATATTATATTAACATTTGTTGGCATGTGAAAAAACACACGTTTTACCTTTTTCTTATATGACTTTTATTTATATTTATTCAATTTACATATTCACCTTTGAGCAGCTTATAATTAAAGCATAAACTACCAAAATATTTAAGAAATAGCCATAAAACATTAAAAGCAACTAAACAATCAAAGGCCATACAGTGCAATACTTTTAAAGAAGTGTTTGAAACTGAAAAATAAATCTGTTACTTTACCAAAGTGCTTCACCATGTCTCAGGGGAACAAAATAAAACATACCATGGAAGTGCAGTTTTAAAAAGCTACCATCCTTTCATTTAGCCATATAGATCAGATATAATAATAATAATAATAATAATAATAATAATAATAATGGAGAGTACTAAGTGCCACATTGCATAACAGCCTATCTGTAGCCATTTGGAAATGTGTGATGCCTATGGTAGAAATGTCTTAAATATCTTGGAGCTAGGCCATTAGGGCTTAGCTCCAAGATACTCTTCTTCAATTGTGATTAGGATTATAAAGGGAATTAATAAATGAATAGAATAGAATAGAATTCTTTATTGTCCAAGTGTGATTGGACACACAAGGAATTTGTCTTTGGTGTATATGCTCTCATTGTACATAAGGAGAATAAAATACATTCATCAAGAATAAAAAGACAACAACACTTAGTGATCGTCAAGGTTACTAATAAGCCATCAAATCGTACTTAGGAAACAAATAAGAGCAATATGAATGGAAAAATACAAGCAATATGGTTATAGTAATAAGTGGGAAAAGATACATGCTAGTAAGGAAGGGAATAATAGCAATACAGTCTGTTGTTCTTGTTGCTGTTAGTTGCAAAGTCGTGTCTGATCCATCACGACCCCATGGACAATGTTCTTCCAGGTTTTTCTCTGGAGTCCATTTAAGCTCACGCCTACTGCTTCAGTCTTATTAAATTATTTGACCGTTTTGTGGGAATTAGTTGTTAAGCAGTTTCGGGGGAAAACTGTCCTTGTGTCTAGTTGTTCTGGTGTAGCATCATTTTGAGGGAAGAAGTTTAAACAATTTATTTCCAGGATGTGAGGGGTCTATAGATAATTTCACTGCCCTCTTTTTGACTCGTGAAGTATACAGATTCTCAATGGAAGGCAGGTTGGTAGCAATTGCTTTTTCTGCATTTCTAATTATCCGTTGAAGTCTTTGTCTTGTTTGATTGTACATCCAAACTAGACAGTTATGGAGGTGCAGACGATAGACTCAATAATTCCTCTATAGAACTGAATCAGCAGCTTTTTAGGCAGTTTCATCTTTCTGAGTTGGACACAATGAAGCACAATTTCTGAAGCACAATGTTACATGTTTCGGGATAGTCTGATAATTCAACAGACATGCTTAAAGCATTTTGTACAGGATATACAATTATTTCATAACTTGAAAATTATAAAGAGCAAAGAAAGTTTTGTTAATCTGCATTACAAAATGTCTATTATGTTATTAAGATGCATAATAGAGTGACCAAGTTTTAGGACAAAAGAATACTTACCTTTAGAACAATATTGTGTCAGGTGATTTCTAAATGGCTGCAGTAGGGATTAAAGTCTTGTAACATCCGTGGAAATGTATTGTTCTCTAGAAAGTTTGTGAGAATCAACAGAGGATCTACCTGATTTAGTTTTACTCCCTGTACAAAATAATAAAATTCATCAGAGGACCTCATTCTCCTTCTCACGTGCATCCATAGAGAGCTAGAATGAAGCAGATAAAAATATTAATATTATAATATAAGCAACATAAACATATAACTAAACTATAAAATATAATTTAAAAAATAAAATCAATAAAGATTAATCCCTGAAGAGAGACTATAAATCCTCGTACCAACAGGCTACATTTTTTTTGTAAACTTACCAAATGCACCCAGTATGTACTAAAAATATGGATGTTAGGAAGAGACATTAGCAAAGTCATTATTTTCCATTTCTATGTGGAGTGAAAGTCCCCCCATTTCAGGAGTTATTACATCGTAAGATGCAGAATACTGAGTAAATGATTGACCTTGGGGCACTGTGTGTATGGACCAGGCACTTTCTCTCAGTCTCTGGGTGGGAGGCCCGATTGAAAGTGCCTGCTCCAGCCTGGAAATCTCTTTTGTGTTCCTTCTCTCAAGAAGCTTGGCCAATCTGAGTGAAGGAAACGAAGATGGGCAGACTGACAGTGTCTTGCTAATGTTGGTGGGAAAGTCGGTCCCATGACTGTCATAGTTACAGGACTGGTCACTCCAAAGCAGGTTCCTCCACCCGGATGCACCAGCCTGCAGGTGAGCTGCCTGCTGTCCGGTCAGCCAGTGCCCCCGGGTACAGCTGCTGCTCCGGGTCGACCAACAGGCCAGTCCTGCGAATGTGACTGTATGGAGGCTGTGACATGGCTGGAAACCTCTGTCCTGGGGTGGCACGGGCAAGACTGAGAGATGATTGCATATTGGGAGGGTGCTGGTGGGCAGAACCACGGGGTGGAGCATGGGAGTTTAAAAGTAGTGGTGGGTGCACTGGAAAGCCAACATTGACAACACTTCATTCTACTTTATCTGAGTGATTGTGAGTACTTACCGGAACGCTGAAGATAAATAGCTACAACCCTGGGGGGTTTTTTGGGTTGTCGAGTGTTTGCTTTATTTTGTGCATTCGGAACCTGACAGGTTGTCAGCATCTGTTCTGCCCCAGCATCGAGCCCACCAAGAAATACACACACAAACTGTTTATAAACACAAGTTATTTACTACTAGTAAAAACTCCTAATATTTTCTGAACAGTGGTGTCTGTTTATTTATTTATTTATTGGACTTATATGCTGCCCCTCTCTGTGGACTCCGGGCGGCTCACAACATTTCGATAAAAAGATACAATATAAAACATTTCTTAGCCAATTAATAGAATAATTACTTTAAAAATTATCTTAAAACTAGTCATTTAAAAACAATCACATTCAAAACATTTAAAGTTTAAAGTTTGTGAAGTCACAAATAAGTATTTTCTGTGTGCCAGCTGTTAATTAACTTGCCAGAGTCCAAGCACAAAGCAAAACAAGCAGTTCAAATAAATTATTCTATCAGATTTTTCTTCACTTGAACTTACAAAGGTTGGCAGAAAGCCCGGAGGTCATTAGCAACAGAGAAATGCCATTGGAAATTCACAAAAAGCTGAGCAGGGTTTGCAAAGGCTAGGAGCAAACCCGGAATGAATGACGTTGACTCCTGCACTGAAGTGTAGCATGGCTAAGCCTTAAATAGTCCCATGGTGTGATCAATTAGCCTGCAGCTATATTCATGAAGAGACCTCCTCTTGCATAGCCACTATTGCCTTCTAACAGCTCTGTGTGCCCAAGCATCAAGAAGAGGCTCCTCCTCTTCTCCTGAGTCACTCATGTGCACCTTAGGAGGTGCAGAAGGTCCTGGTTGGCTTTCAGCCTCTGACACCAAATCCTCTCCGACCTCCTCGCTAGCGGACTTGGGTGCCAGGTGCGTGGGCCGATGGTACTGTGCCACCACTGCCTCTTGATCCTCGGGATCCGTGACCAGCTGCATGTGGATGAGCCAAACAGTGTCACTTTCATTGCTTCTAGTGATTATGGCAGAAGGTATGCAATCGGGTATGGATGAAGGGTTGGCTGAGGAGTCAGTGGTGCCAATGGAAGTTACCCCAGAGGTTTTGCCATTGTTGCCTTCGGGGCCAGACAGGAGGCCTAAGGAGTTCAGGCCCTATAAAGAGGATGCAGCTGTTGGGGTCTGTAATGTGGGTGAGGATGGCAAGCAGATGTAATGAACAGCAGTTGTCCTGGGAGGATGGTGGCCAGGTTCCTCTGAGCTAGATGTCCATGAAAGTCCCTCCTGAGGCTCCCACTGTGCTTACACCTTTGAAAAGCCATTTCACCCTCAGAGGATGAGTGGAGTTATTCCACAACAGTGGGGAGCCAGACCCTGGTTGTCTTATGAAACATGTTTGGGTGGGGGTAGGGGGTGGGGTTCCAGGCCCCTAGCTCTGGGGTTGGCTGGAGGAGGGCCACAGAACCCAACCTGCATGAGAGACTCACCTCCCAGGGGTGGGGCCTCCTCCCTTTGTGGATGCGGTGCCGGAGCTAGGGTATGCTGGTTTAGGAAACAGGCCGGTGGGCTGTCGAACACCTATAGGCACCATCCCTCACCAGCAGGTCCAATACAAGGTACAAGATTGCCCATCGGACATGATACCTGGCTCCCCCAGATTGCTGACCAGTCAGAGGGCAAGGGCCAATGGTTCTTTGGGAACCCACAGCCACGAAGATATTTGATGATAGCCCTGATAGAGTGGCCTTAGTTTTGGGCCAGGTTATCAATCACCTTGACAGGTTCAGACATTTGTACTCCTCATAATGGGCCATGCTGATGGTCATGGCTGCTGTTATGGAGGGCGAGGCAACTGAATGGGTCACTGATTTGTACTGGGTGATATCAGCTTGTTTCCATCAGCATTGCAGTAATGCTTTGAGGACAGTATGAGGGTACAACAGGCAGAAGAGGAGCTGTTAGCAGCACGACAATGGGATAGGCCCATAGTGTATACATCTGAGAATTCTGGTGCTTATCAGGAAAAGTGAGGTGTTGGCTGGAGAGGTTATTGGTCCATCAATTTAAAACAGGCTTAGATTGGCAGTTAAATCAGACTTTTGTGACTTGTGGTCTACTGCCCTGCCTGGTAGCTTGAATTCAGGCAGCCACTGAGATTAATTCAGATGAGATGATTGGGTGAGACTGGAGGGCCTTCTAGAAGACAACTGATACTGGAACCACCTACAAGAACAAGCCTGCAACCACAAGCCCCAGTTCAACCCTCCTCTCCATAACACTGCCTGATAAGTCCGGCCCTGCATGTGGTCCAATGCTTTGTTTTCAGTGTAGAAAGCCAGTTCATCATGCAATAGAGTGCTCTGAAATGGTCCAGAAGGCTATAACTGCAACACCAACGCTTGGGTGAAGTACAGCAAGAAAAAGTATTCAAAAAAGTAGCACCCTGGAAGAGGGGTGGGGTCTGATTGCTGCGGCAATGGTGCCATTCCCTCTCCCTTGGGAATGGCACTGAGTTCCCATAGTCCGGGGGTTCTGGTCCTTTTGGACCAGACTGGATCTCTCCTGCAGGAGAGTGACATACGGGGCGCTGCCAGGTGAACTGGCCTGTCTCGCACCAGCTGTGGTGAAGTTGGACAGGCCGCCATGCCTGAGCCGACACAGCTGCGTAGACAACACGATGCCGGGATGGAAAGCCGAATGATCACATCTGGAAAGAGAGTTGGAGGAGTTTCTTACAGAGAAAGGAAGGGATTTCTGGTCTATGGTGGTAAGAAGAGAGTGCCTGAAAGGGATTTTGGACTTTGTTTTTGTGTTTGGTTGCTGGCCGGAGCTAAAATGGCCAGAGATTGAAGAGGGCCGCTGTCTGTACCACATGGCATTTCAGCAGAAGCTTTGAAAAGTAGCGAAATTGCCCATCATCGGAGTTTTTTTAACCTACCTAATTGGTTTTCTTTGAAATTTGCCCTTTGGAATCTGGAACCTTAAATTGCTGTTGTGGAAACTATATTTTTCTTTTTTCTTTTCTATATAAACAAAGAGGAACGTAATATCAGAAGTACTAAAGCGGAAACAATTGGGAAAGAGCTATCCTGAAAAGAGCTGGAAAATTGGTTATCTAGTGACATTGTGTGGCTGGAGGAAATAAAGCAGTTTGTTATAGCTCTAAAGACTTGGGTATTTTTGCTAGGAAGATGTGGACCAGCTAATACATGGAAGGAAGGAAGTATTCAAGATGAAATTGACTGAACTGAACTGATTTGATCTGATTAGATCCTACCAACCATTAGTTGTACAAGCCAATACCAGTGATAAAGTGGTAGCAGTGGTTCTTTTGCAAGTCAATGAGCAAGGACAGTTAGAACCTTGTGCCTACATGTCCAGAAGCTGAATGACACTGAGTACAAATGGGCTATTTGGGAGAAGGAACATTTGTGGTACAGTAGGCATTACTATCATGAAGACATCTGCTGGAAGGGGAGGGGGCTGTTGTTATTAAACCATTAAAAAGCCCTCCAAACTTCCCGCAGGCTATCACCCAATCTGGTACGATGGGCATTGTATTTCTGCTATTTTAATTTCCGGTTACGATATATATCCAGTGGAAGAAACTTTTAGCTGATGCTTTGCCATGAAAGCTGCAATATGTCAGTAGTCAAGAGGATATAGTGCAGGTGATCATCCCAGCTTCACAACCGGAGAGATATCCCTCTCAATGGGCATTAGACATAGCACAACCAAAACCAGTAATGACCTGTATATCTAGCAATATTCAAAAAGCTCTGCCAGATGATAAATGGTACCAAGCCAATAAGATGTTTCTTAGTCATAGGGATGGGTTTGCGTGGAAGGGTTCTAAAATATATGTCCCAAGTGCTATTGGAATGGAGGTATTGCACTGATGTCATGATGTTTGTACATCCAGCCATTTCTGATCCCTCAAGATGTTCCATTTGACGAATCATCTATTTTGATGGCCCTGTCTTAAGAAAGACATCAAGGAATATGTACATAGCTGTATTACCTGTACTATGATGAAGAAACAACCGGGCACATTTCCTGTTTTCCTGCAGTCCGTGGCATCTCCGGTGAGGCCATGGGAAGAGATTGCCATGGACTTTATCATGGACCTACCTGAAAGCAGGGATAATAGTGTAATATGGACTATTATTGATCTTTTCTTGAAGCAAGCCCATTTTGTGGCCTACTCAGGTCTCCCTTCAGCTAAAAAGATGGCCAAACTGTTCAGAGAGCATATATACCACTTTCACGGGGTCCTGTAGCAGATTGTATCTGACAGAGGAGGACAATTCACGGCCAGATTTTGACAGAAATTCCTGGACATGATAGGATCATCCCAAGGCATCATCTTGGCATTCCATCCATCTACCAATGGGGCCGTTGAGAGAGCCAATGCAATGGTGGAACAGTACATCCAGTGCTATGTTAAACACCAACAGTTTGATTGGGCGTATTTGCCCCCCTTTGCAGAGGTACTTATAATAAGGCTGCCCATAGTAGCACTAGATATACCCAGTTCCATGTCACTACAGGGATTGAATTTGTACCTATACCAGGGTCCCCACAGCAACTTCCCAAAGACCTTGGGTTGCGGGAATGGGTTTTGAAAATGAAGATGGTATAGGAAAATGTCAAGAAGGCCTTTCAGAAAGCAGAACACAAATACAAACCACAGAATGACATAAGAAGGCCACAAACTCCACTCCACATAGGACAAAAAGTTTACTTATCTACAAAATACTTTGTAGGTGCCCTGTAGGAAATTCTACCCAAAATATACTAGTCCCTTCCCAATTATTCAAATCATAAACCCTGTTACTATTCAATTGAAACTTCCTCCGTTACTGGGAAAAACACATCCTCTTTTTCACAGTAGTCTTCTGCGCCCCATGTGGACATCTTCGTTCCAGGGAGCTCCAGCCCCACCACCTGATTCTATAGAGATGGTGGTGGTAGGGGGAACAGCATTTTGAAGTAGAAGAAATCCTAGATTGCCGCAGACATTGTGGCCATCTCCAATATCTTATCATGTGGAGAGGTTATCAGTTATCAGAAGCATCCTAGGCCCCCTATGAGAATGTGAGGGCTAGCCGTTTAGTGACCAGGTTCTATAGAAAAAAATCCTACCAAGCCGGGCCCCCCAGATGAGTGGGTACAATGACCTACATTGTTATAGCCTGTTTTTTGTCTTTCAAGTAGCCTTGCCGTGGTGGGGGCCGCATGTCAGCACCGACGTTTCAGGATTGCCACTCAAGCGAGGGTAATACCTGATGCTTCCAGGGATGTTTGTTCATTTCGCTGGCCTGCTGAAGGCATCACCATCTTGATCAGCTGAGAGGCATGATTGGGAGATACCCCTGCTGGGAGGCGTGGCTGTTCTGTGCATGCACTTTGCTATTATTCATGAACGCTGATAGGCTTCTACTTTCCAATCATGGCTTCTGAAGACTGCAAGACAATTGCGCACTGGGAGGGGGTGGTGATGGTGGGCGTAAACACAGGGTGGAGCATGGTAGTTTAAAAGTGGTGATGGGTACACGGGAAAGCTGACACTGACAACACTTCATTCTACTTTATCTGAGCGATTGTGAGAACATGCTGGAACACTGAAGATACTGTAAATAGTAAATACTGTAAATAGTTACAACCTTTGGGAAAGTTGTCAATAAAGTTGAGAAATATCTGTCCATTTGCAAAGTCCCAGATGAAGAAGATTATCCAAACAGCTTTTAGTCTGATCCCAGCTTAACTTGGGATGGAAACAACAGTTCTTGCTTTAGCGGATGTCCTTTGCTGTGTCAAGAATTAGATGCTTCTTCTGGTCTTATGAGACTTCTCAGTAGCACCTGACACAATAGATTGTGATATGATTCAGGTCAGTCTATGAGGATTGGCAGTTGGAGTAGGCACTCTTTGAGGTTAATTGCACTTAAGGTTAATTCCCAAGTGTGCATTTCAAACTGGTGGTTCTGAGAAAGCAGAAGCCACCCAATTGAGCATTTACTGTTCCACAAAATCTTTTCACTATTCATATAAAAGCATTGGATTTCAGTGAGGTATCAGCAAGGTGCTTTACATCTCCACTAGTCTAAAGTGCTGTTGAAGTCATGAATGGGAGTTTGAAGGTTGTTGGGACCTGGATGAATGCAGGTTGCAATTCACTCTAGGAAGATGTAGTTACTATTTGTGCTATTTTTTCGGGTGATTTTTCTATTTATTCCAGTTGTAATTGAGGTTAGGGTGGGATACCTCCTCAAGCAGATCTGTAACATTGGATCTTCCAAGATTCATGGCTTCTGTCAGAGGAGCTTGTTGAGGCTGGTAGAAGAAATCAGCTGGGGACTAGTTGCAGCTCTACCTAAAGTGGGAGGATCTCATGGTGATTCGTGTCCTTATCATCATGATTGAACTACTACTATATGCACTTCATGGGGTTGACTTTGAAGACCACTTGGACAAAGTGCAAAATATCTGTATGCATGCGCATAAAATTTGCACAGCTGCAAAGAAATAACTCCATCTAATTACATATTTTTGTCACAACAAAGGGCTTGATTAGTAGCTTCCAGTTTGTTTTAATCTCCAGTTTCTTTCATCTGTACAAACGTTTTTTCGAGTCTCAAATAATTTAATTCATATTCGGTGCTCCTCTAATTAGTTGCTTTATAGTCCTTCTGGTTCAAAGAAGACAGGCTGTTGTGCAGTTTATCTGTGGACTAATTAATCACTGCTTTAACCTAGCAGAATTTGCCAAAATAATTATTTTTGCTACTGATCTTTAAAGGATGTCCAACATAAACAGACTGATATTCTTCTTTCTTGCAGATGGGATCCTGAACTTTTCCCTCTCTATAGATCCAAAACATGCACCCGAAAGTTGTACCATCTGAGTTATTTCTCTTTCAATCTCCAGAAACATTTTAAGCAGCCTGCGACAAACACTTCCTATTTTTTCCACTTCTCTTTGGCAGAGCAATCCCAGAGTTTGTTCTTAACTCTTAGTAGTTTGCTGTATTCAGTTTTAAAGGTCCCATTTTTCTGTAGACCTGAGCAGTTTCCTACAGGAGGTTCTCTACCTCTTTAGAAGTTATCATTCTTTCCAGCATTAGATTAATATAGAGATCACTGTAGCTAGCAAGTAACAATTGTAGATATTTTATTATTTTTTGCAAGCTGTCCAGAATCATGAGAATATGTCGTGACATACAAATGTCTATAAATATATTAACTTTCCAAGGAAAACCATCATTATTGGGTTACATTTCCATATCTTCACATTAAGAACCTATTATCCAGTGTCCAGCAAAACTTTACAAAGCTAAAGCTATTCCTATTTTGATAGTGATAAATGTTTGTCCAATTTTATGGAATAGTATAAAGAACTGTTGGACCAAATGATTTGTCTTCTGTGTATCTTTTCAGGCTTCACTAAGAGTCCAACACACAATTTTGATACAGTGTACAAATTCTGTACATAGGAAAATGGCTCCACTCCTGCCTCCTATCCTAATTGGTTAAAACCGTTCATTGCTATTTCAGTTATCAGAATAAAAAAAATAGTATAAATTATTCTGGTATCTGTTGTGAGTGCTTCTTGTCCACTTCAGGTTGTGTCAGATTCTGAGGATAATGAGCCAGGCCCCTCTGGATACCCTGGGCCAGGGGGGTTGCCAGCAGATGCAGAAAGTGAGAGTGAGGCAGAACATGACCTGAGTGAACCCAAGGAACCACTAGAGGGGGTTGACATGACATTTGGGGAGTGGTCCGAGTCAGAGGATGAGGAAGACATTAGAGTGGATAGGCAGTGGATAGATCCACGATATAGGAGATTGCTGAGAAGGCAAGAGGAGTTGCATAGTAAAAGGTAATGGCTTACAGCCTTAGCCTCTTTGGAGTGTCACTTCCAGGCAGTATAAAAGCAAAGGATTTGGGGTAATTGGGTGTGGGGTTTCAATGCCGTTCAATGGAAGAGGTTTTAGAGTGGGGAGTGTCCTTGTAAAAGGCTTCAGAACCATGATTTCTGCTTCAATAAAAGACATTCTCTGCTGGATGATTTTTGCCTGGGATTTCGGCGTGCTGATTCATATTCTTGAATGATGAATGGACTTTGTTATCTAAGGAATGCCATTTAGGCCAAGTTTGGCACTTTTCCCAGACCTTGTTGATACTTCATTCTGGAGAGAGAAATGACTCCCTTTTCCCTTGCCATTTAAATATGCTTTTCACTGTGTAGGCTTTTATCAATAAAGAGTGATTTTACCATGCAATAAGGGCCTTTTGAGTCGGGAGGTTCACTCCAAGGGCCATGTATAGAACAGTATCTGTAGTTTATGTAGCAGTAATTAGTTCTCATAATAAAACTCCTCTATTTTTTTCTGAGGTAAGAGTACAGAAACAATTTACATCCAATAAAATTACTTGATTAAGTGAAAGGAATATGAAAATATTCAAAGCAACACAAATTAATAGTTCCAATTACTGGGGGAAGATACAGATTTAAAGACCAAGGCATATTCATCTTCCATAATACTTTGGAACGTATTTTCTATAGCATTGCATAGTTACTGTTGTAGGTAATGAAAGTTAATTGCTATTCCCTTTCTTTATCCATAATGGATTTTTCATTTTTTCCCTTGTAAAGTACTTGTATACTTGTATAAAAAGAAAAATATTCTAACATGTATAGAAAAGTGAATTAGAGTGCATTTTATTCATAATTCATAGCTTCCAAATACATTCCAGTTTAACACAAATGCACTCAACACAAACAGAAAATAAAAGTATAAAATTAAACAGAATTGGGAAGATGCTTTCAAAAATATTTAAAAACCTGAAGTATGTTTTTAGTTTCAGGTTGTTTCACATATATACTGTATGTATAGTAGCACTAAACAGGTCTGTTGAGCATTGATATTTTGCTCCTGGTTATGATTGTGATGCGCTTGCATGAATGGGTCTAAATATATGGGATTTTAAGATTTGGGTTTTATGGTTGGGGTTTATAATTTATATCTGTATTGTGTATTGATTTTATCTTGTAAGCTGCCCTGAATCCTCTGGAGAAGGGCGGCCTAGAAAATCAAACAAACAAACCTTTGACAGATCCCAAGTGGGAAACGTGTGAACCACAGGAGGCCTAAGATTAGAAGCCCCCTGAGAAAGGAGCTCACCCTGGGGTGACTAGCTAGGGAACCCAGAGGGAAGATCTGCAGGACTGAACCCAACGCCACCACCTGGTGCCTCAAGGTGTTGGGGAAGAGACCCTGAAGTAAGCCCTAGTACCCACCACTGACGCTGCCATCGGGTCTTGATTCCTCCTGGTGCACCAGGTTGAAAAGGAACACCAGGTTGCCTTGTAAATATGAATCATGGACAGTCGCCTCGCTGTCTGGATGATCCGGATGACCTCCCGAAAAAGATTCCCCCCTCTCACCATTTGCTGTTCATCCTTCACCTGGAGAGTTGGAACCACTGTGGCTCTGGATGGAAGACAGGCCCCTGGGACAGAGCCACTTTCTCTTGGGGAATCCACCAAGGATGGGCGACCGACAGACCCATGGTCTCCTAGGCCAGTAGGGTGCTACCAGAATGACCTCCATTTTCTCTAGGACCTTCCTGAACACGCTGGGATGAGGGGAAAGGGAGGGAATGTGTACAGCAGCTCCCTGGGCCAAGGGCAAAAAAGGGCATTAATTCCCTCTGCCCTGAGCTAGGAACCGGGAGAAGAAGTGTGGGAGCTGCGAGTTCCTCAGGGAAGCAAACAGGTCCAAGCGAGAGAAAACCAGATTAATAGCTCTGAGATGAGACTGGGCCGTAGATCACTCTGAGTGGTCAATTGTGACCCTGCTCAGCCAGTCTGCCTGGACATTCTCCATCCCTGCATGTGATCTGCCTTGAGAGACCCCAGGTTGGTTTCCACCTAACTGCACAGGGCCTCCAATTCCTCCATGAGCAGAAGGACCAGGTGCCCCCCATGGCAGTTTGTGTGGCCTTTGTGGCCAAATTGTCCATCAGGAGGAAGATATGGCAAACCCTGATGTCCTGTTGAAATGCCAAAAAATCTTTTCTGGCTGCCTTGAGCAATCCCAGTTGACATTGTGTTGCAGCTCTTGTGGCGACCAGCGACCCTCAACCCCAAGTGTGCCCCCCATCCTAACAGGCTGGCATCTGACAAAATCATCAACTTATCCAGGTCCCCGAAGAAGCAATCCCTGGAGAGGGCACTTGATCCCCACTACCTCAGGGATTGAAGGCCCTTGGGCGACACCCAAACCCTTGACTGAGAGGTTCTCTGTCCCCCCACTTCTGCTAGAAGAGGAGGAACCACTGAAGTGAATGGGTTTGAAACTGTGCCCAAGGCACAATGTCTAAGCAGATTATCTTCCCCAGGATTTGGGGCAGCAGAACCAGAGAAGCAGATCTGTTCCTCAGCACGGGGCCCGAAAGGGTCCTGCCTACCAGTCCTGGGAAAGAAAGACCTGGTCTGAGACAGAGTCCATGAGAGCTTCCAGGTGAACTAGTCTCATAGAGGCAACCAGGTGGCATTTGGCCAAATTTGCAGAAAACCCATGTTACCAAAGGACCTGACAGGGAGGCTGCCTGGATGAGTAAGTCGTCCAAGTAACACTGAATCCAGGCCAAATGGAAGGGCAGCATATTGAAAATGGTGCTCAGTGTAACAAAATCTGAGAAACTGTTTCTGGCCAGATAGGAACATGAAAGTAAGCTTCTGTAAGGTCCATGGAGGCTAGGAAGTCTCCCTCCCTGATTTCCTGAAGGATGGAGGAGAGGGAATGAATCTTGAACCTGTGATACACCAAGAACCTGTTGAGCCCTCTGAGATTTAGGATTGCCTTCCACCCACCTGAGGATTTCAGGACAATAAACAGGTGGGAGTAAAAGCCTAGTCTCTGTTGATCCTGAGGCATCAGCAGGATTGTCTGGATGTCCAATAGATGCTTGATGGCCTTCTGCATAAGATGACATCTGGATGGGCCCTTGGAAACGTGGCAGCAAAGAACCTTGGAGGGGGAGAAATGAACTTCGACGGGCCCTACTTTATGGTTTCCCTGACCCAGGCATCTGACTGGTCCCCTCCCATTGGATATAAAAAAAGCTGAGACAACCCCCTATGGGAGGAATAATCTGGCAGTCACTTCTGATGCTTGAAGGGTCGGAAGGACGATCCACTTTCTCTGGAACTGCTGCTTGCCTCTACCCACGAAGGCTGGTCTTGCGGATTGATATTCCACTCTCTGGAAAGAAGGCTGATGGGGAAAACATGCCCAGGCTCCCCCCTGTCTGAAGGTAGGCAACTTTCCTCTTGTCCCTAGTCTCAAAGAGGATCTAAAATGGCCCAAACAAATTGTTACCCTGAAAAGGTCCAGAAATGAGTCTCCATTTGTTTCTGGTGTCCATGTGCCAGTGATGGATCCACAGAAGGCGGTGGGCCATCACAAGCCGCCATGGCCCTAGCTTAAAATTTAGTGGCCACAAAGGACACATTTGTTGTATATTCAGTGGCTGCAAAGATCTTACTCAAATTCTGATGTGCCCTAAGGTCCTCAGGTGAGACTCTGCCTTGTTGCTGGCTGAAGCTCTAGAAAGGAAGGAGTTTCTGCCTTGATGGCCCAAGAACCTGTCAAGTGGGCTCTACAGAGCCAATTCCTCCATCTTCAGGACAGAAAATGATGTTAAGAGTTGCTACTAGGGGATTCACACTAGGCATCTGTACTAGTTGCTCAAGGGCCAAATCCACAAAGAACAGGGAACCTTCCAAATTGCTAGGGTAGGTACAAGGGCTGGTTGGACCACTACTTCTTAATAAGGTCCAGAAACATTCCCAGAATAGGAATGTAATCAGGGGCCATGACACATTCCATGAATAGTCTTTCTGGTCCTCTGACTCAAAGTTGGCTCTTGAGAACCTGAGTCCTTACTCAACTTGGCCGTGGCCCTGGCCTTAGTGAGCAGCTGATGGAAAAGAGCTGGATCAAACAGCCCCTTTAACATAGGCCTGTCAGGCGTCTCCTGCTTTAGATGAGACAGTTCCCCCTCCTCTTGCAGCTCGCCTTCAAAAAGAGATTGATGACTAACTCCTGAAGGGGCTGGGGAACCTTGATCTTGAAGCTCCTGATAGGTGCCCTCAAAGCTCAAGATCTGCCTTGGGGGGGGGGGGGCAGGTAGGTCCCCAGGCCAAGTTGTTGCTGCTGTTGCTCCTGCAGCTCTTCTGCAATGCCCTCTTTGATGACTGATGCTATCCAGTGCCTCAAGAAGGGAGGCATGTCCTGTTCCCGCCAAGTCTCAGGCCTGAGCCAGCCACCATTGGTGTAAAGGGGGCTTCAAGGACCCTGCAAACTTGTGGTACTGACCCTGGACTGGAACAGTGGTGAGGTCAAAGCCAACAACTAACTGAAGGCTTGGGGCTCCCAGAGTTGAAGCAGGAAGACTGGAATCTGAAGCGCCCCCCAGACTTTCAGGGGGCTGCACGGTAACAGCCACGTACTGAGCCTGAGCCACCTGCTCAAGGAAGCATCAAGTTAAAGCACTGCCATCTCACTGCTGGCCAAATTGCTGTGCCCAACAGAAGATTCTCTTATTCTGGCAATTTCCTTCTCCAAAGCTCTTTGTCTATGTCATTCTGCTTTCTCCTCCTTTCTTGATGAGAACCGATGAGTTGAGGATTTGGCCTTGAGCTTGTCCGCTGTGGCTAGGCCTGCCGCTCTAGGCCTGAGGATCTGTAAGAGGAATCAGAACCTGGGGGTGACCAAGAACCCCTTTGTGAGTGCCCAGAATCAGATCTGCCTTGCTCCATTGGGGAATCAATCCAAAACCCCCTTGTCTGAAACAAAGGAACAAGCCAGATAATAGGCTGGCTGAGCCAGTCTCCCAATAAGTGAGGACACACACAACTAGTAACCAACTTACCCAGGTGTGAGGCTAGGATAAGGAAAACCACTGACCTCGTCACAAAAGGAGTCAGCCGATGCAGCACTGCAACCAGGACTCTCACTCTAAAAGGAACTCCCATCTGCCTCAGCGGGAGAGCCAAACAGAAATGTAAAATATTTTTACCTTCGGAGATGTCTGGGATCGATCCCCTGAAGCTGGGGTGAGAGGTGGGGGAAGGGGCTTTCCATCCGTTGCCACCTTTCTGCAGCCAGAGAACTCAGCACACTTGTCTTGGCTTCTCTGACAGGCCTACGAGGCTTCCAAACAAAGGGGGGGGGGGCAAAACTCCCCCCCCCCTTCAAGCCTTTAGAAAAAGCTGGCACTACAGCAGCGTTTAGCCAGCCAAACTCTGATCACACTTTCTCGAGCCGTGTAAAATGGACTGCTCATCAGCTGGTGACACGGCCAGCGGAGGGCGCTGCAAAACCACGGAGCCCTCAGTCAAAAGACCAACTTCCTAAGTTTAAAAATGGAGCGAAGGGAGTCAGACAAAAAGAAAAAAAGAAAACCAAACAACCAAAACTCCAGAGTTCTCGACCAGGGAAGTCATTAGCAAAATAGCTCCAATCCAGGAGCTAAAGCAAGTACATCCGATAACTGAGACTGCATTGAAAAACTGGAGACTGTGACCAGGGAGGCTGTCTTCAGTTCAATCAATGCAGTCATAGAGTTAGAAGACTAGAGTAACCCATTCTGGATTCCCACGTTGATCGAGCATGGAGAAAGTAATAATATTCTATATTATAACACATTTAAAAGAAGAAATGTATTATGACAGCATTTATTATTTATTAAAATTGTTTTTATAACATTTACCACCAGATTTTAATTAAGTAAATTGTTCATAATTGTTAGAAAGATATTTATTGAATAACTCATGCAAAGGAATTCTTCTTTTGAAAAAATGTGATTAGAAAAGTCAAATTCTAGAGTGAAATTGTGGGGTGCACTGCAGGGCAAAAGCAAAGATGAAGTTAGGAGTTATTTGACTGTTATCTCGCAATGGATTTGTGTTACTCCTAGCAACATATATGGTTGTGAAGTTTGGACCTTAAAAAAGCAAGACAGGAAGAAAATTTGCTTGGTTTGAGCTGTGATGTGGAGAAAGCATATTCCTTGGGCAATAAAGGTGACTAATAAATAAGTTCTGGAGCATACAACATCAGATATATCTTTGGAAGGAAAAATCAGAAAACTGCATCTTGCTTATTTTGGCCATGTCATGTGGAGGAATTCACCGGAGAAAGCAACTGTGTTTGGAAGAGTTAATGGTAAAAAGGAATAAAAGAACATAATGGCTGGACACCAGCCAGAGCTCACAATCACTCAAAGAAGTAGTACAAAATCAAAAGATGTGAAAAGACCCAGTCCATAGAGTCACCAAGAGTCGGTCACAACTGAATGAATGACATCATCACTTATAAGCTTTGAGGAATTTTAAAAAGCCTACATACCAGCTATATACATATGCCAGCTAAGTGGAAAATAATTCTGCACACCTTACTATTCCTGCTAAGCGAACACAGTAACATGCATAAAAATGTCGGTAAAACAAGCCAAAAAATAGTATACAATCCACTTTATTTGAGCCTCAATGTTATGAATGTTATAAATTTCCAGTGCATGCTGAGTTGCTTTTGACTTTGCTAACTCCGCAAGAGTCAGATAAAAGGTTTAAGGATTTAAGTGAAAAATGTTAATTAAATCAACATTATGAAAATTTTGCAATTTCACAATTTCTTAAAACATCACCAAATATGTTGCGTCAAACTTTTTCATTTCACATTTGCCTGTTTAATTAAATATGAGAAAGTAAACAATATTTTCCCATGTGATGAAAAACAGTGAAATTTTTCAATAGCAGGATTTTATAGATTTATTTATTTATTGGATTTCTACGCTGCCCCTCTCCGAAGATTCGGGGCGGCTTACAACACATAAAAACCAGTAAAATTACAATAACATTAATCCAATTAAATTAAAATTAAATAGCTATCTAAAATCCCAAATATTAAAATCAATCACACCTGTTCGTAAAATGATCATACAAACATTCGTTGGCCAGGGGCCAAGATCTAATCAGCCCAAGCCTGACGACATAATAAATGAGTCTTAAAACTCTTATGAAAGGCGAGGAGGGTGGTGGCAGTGCGAATCTCCGGGGGGCAGCTGATTCCAGAGCCCCTCCCCGCCAGAGAAGGCTCTTCCCCAAGGCCCCGCCAAGCAACATTGTCTAGTTGACAGACCTGGCGAAGGCCAACTCCGTGAGACCGACTTGGCTGCTGAGATTCATGTGGCAGAAGGCGGTCCTGCAAGTAATCTGGTCCGATGCCACTTTGAATTGAGTTCGAAAACCAATTGGCAGCCAATGCAGACCCCGAGTGTTGGAGAGACATGGGCATGTCTGGGCAGGCCTCTGACTGCTTGCGCAGCTGCATTCTGCACAATTTGCAGTTTACGAACTGTCTTCAAAGGTAGCCCCATGTAGAGAGCATTACAGCAGTCGAATCTTGAAATGATAAGGGCATGAATGACTGTGAGTAAAGACTCCCTGTCCAGATAGGGCCGCAACTGGTGCACCAGGTGAACCTGGGCAAACGTCCCTCCCACCACAGTCGACAGATGACGTTCCAAGGTCAGCTGTGGATTGAGGAGGATGCACAAGTTGGGGACCCTCTCTGAGGGGGTCAGAAGCCCCCCCCCAGGGTAATGGACGGACAGATGGAAGTGTCCTTGGGAGGCAGAACCCACAGCCACTCCGTCTTGTCGGGGTTGAGCTTGAGCCTGTTATGTGAGACTGGATGTGAGAAGCATGATTATATTAACAAATAAGTGCACAAAACTTTTGGATCAAACAAGAGATTTTTTTAAACATATTTGGAACTAGTTGCTATTTCACCCACTAATGGGTTTTATTTAGAACCAAATAGAGTGTAATTCTAATCATAATAAATGTCTATCATAAAAAATGTCTAATATGTTCATAATTGCTGTGAAATGAAGACTCAAAAAAATAACTTACCAATTTTAAAAATTACTGTGTGGCATAAAGATAAATTATGCAAACAAATGTTTTATAGTCTCCTAACATTCTATACAGTATTCATATATATCAATAGCTTCTAATTATACATATTTCATTAAACTGGATAAAGTAATGTAAATAAATCTGTTTCAGTAGCAGCTATTCCTTAAGTACTTATTCACAATCCTACAAAGTCGGAGGAAAAACAGAGTTATCAATACTAATACTGTATACCTATGAATAGAAACTATTTGAAGGACAAAAAGTTAATTGTACTTAATAAGTATAGGGAGTAAATAAGATATGTATATCTTATTTATTTATTTTAATTTAAATGGATATACCTTTTGTCACAATGACAGGGAGTGGTGCATAAAATATAAATGCTAGATGTACAATTCAAAACAAAAACAATTCAGCCAAGAATAAAAAGCAATATATCAACCCACCCTGTAAGATATATACTATTCAGAAAGCTGCTTAACCAAATTATTTGGCGACAGATTATTTTTAGTCAAATATGAATTAAAGTTCTCTTCTTGTGACAGACAACTGGGATGGCTTTAAGCCAAAGCACTGATGAGTATATGAAGAATAAAGTTGTATGTAGAATAAAAGAAGAAATTTGTGTACAAGGAAATGGGACATTTTAATGACTAGAAACATTTTGGGCCCATATTCATTTCATTTACTTTATTTTTTTCTTGCTAATCTCCAACACTCAATCTAGGGAAGCTCTTGTTTTAAAAATCAAATACAGAGATAATATCAAAAACATATGGTCAACCACATTATTAAATTGATAGTGAAAGTTTATTGTTCTGTTTCCTATTACAATAAACTACCAAGTTTGTACAGTATAAAATAACAATAGCACAAAGCAACACAAAATAATGCTGACATTGAGTCAGAATACAGCAGAGGAAATGGCTTTAGTACTGTCTTGCAATTCTACATAAAAGCTAACACTACTGATTTTAACATAAATTTTTTTTCCACATTTAGATGCAAGAGGATATTATATAACTTGGGGATCCTGGGTATCACCAATTAAAATGGAAGGAGAACAATGAAATAAAAAAGGTCAAAAAGAAAGAATCACAAAGCTCTCTAGATGGACAATGACATGTTCCAATCATACCACCTTGTGCACTTCTCTCACCAAAGCAAACAGCCTGTAGAGAGAGAGAAAAATGTTAGAGGATGAACCAATGTACGGGCTTGGGAAAAGTAATCATAGCTGCCAGTAAACCAGGATTTTTGAACTGTGCTATTCTCTTTCTTCCAAACTGCATGCAGTCCGAGATTAGACATCTGACTTTAACCAAATGATTAAAATAATGCACAGATCCACCCCATTCACTACAAGCTCTTTAGCTCATTGTCAAGTACATATGAAGGTATAGAAGGTTAGCTCTAACCTTAAAGGAAGACATCTTCCATGTGCCAACTGATTTAGATGTATTTGGTGCGATTGAGGGCTTTCTCAGCAAAATGACCACTTTCATCTGTGATTTTCTCCCAGTCTGTTTGTCCCACAACAAAACCAATGGCCCTTTTTCTGTCTGCATCCTTTTTTTCTTCAAGATCTGCCCACCTTACCTATTAAAAAAAAGATGCGCTGCTTGGATAAGAGTCATTTTAGGAAAAAAAGCAACATGCATAAATCTCTTAAATTTTACCCCATGCAGCGATTTCGGCCACTTTAGAAAAAGCATTAACCCTTCACTTGAGTTTCCTAATGAATTTAGAGGTAAACAAAAGGGTATAAAATTAAACCCATGTTTAATTTTGTGATTTCAAAAATCAAGCATCTGGATGAAGATGATAAGAGAAAAAGAATAATTAGATTATAATGAAACTGAGAAACAAAACACTAAAGTAATGAGGGGAAAAAGATGTGTCAGTGAATCTTGTTGCACTGTTTTACTGGCTCTGCAACATACAAAATGTGTTAGCAGGATGGGTAGTCAAAAGCTGGAAAATCTCATAAGAACTTTTTTGAAATTACGATTTAAGCAATTTTTCCATACCCTTGATAAAGGATGAAAAACTATTTCAAAAAGTGAATCTCCATAGACAGATTTCAAGGAGATATTGACTAAGTAATGAGACCACTCTCAATTGCTGATACAACATAATGCTCCTAAAGCCAGTTGCATCTGGTTGACTAGTTTGGATGGGAGAGGAATGTGTATTCCATTGAAAAATAAGGTTGTGCCCACAGTCACTTTTCACAGCTCCCGGAGTCCCCACTAACCATAACTGGTCATTGCCATTTTGAGAGAACAAACACCTAAAACCGTGAACTTCCAATAGGCAGCTCAATGTTGAAAAACAAATTGCCTCACCATCCCATCCATATGTTGACATAACTTGATCATAACAATGTTAAATACAGTGTTCCCTCGATTTTCGCGGGTTCAAACTTCGCGGAAAGTCTATACCACGGTTTTTCAAAAATATTAATTAAAAAATACTTCGCGGTTTTTCCCTATACCACGTTTTTCCCCACCTGATGACATCATATGTCATCGCCAAACTTTCGTCCACCTTTAATAATTTTTTAAAATAAACTTTAATAAATAAACATGGTGAGTAATAATCTAAATGGTTGCTAAGGGAATGGGAAATTGTAATTTAGGGGTTTAAAGTGTTAAGGGGAGGATTGTGATACTGTTCATAGCCAAAAATGGTGTATTTACTTCCGCATCTCTACTTCGCGGAAATTCGACTTACGCGGGCGGTCTCGGAACGCATCCCCCATGAAAATTGAGGGAACACTGTATACTGAAAGGTTGTTCTCTCACAGTATAAATGAATCATATACCAACATGATCTATCCAGTATACTTTCGAGTCATAGCATTCCATTAGCAAACATATCACCATTGCAAGACTAGAACTATTCACCCTATCAGAACGGCCAAGTTTTGAGAGCTTTCCTAAAACTCAGTATGGCTGGGGTATGTTAAACCAAGATATTACCCTTTTTTTCCCAGGTTCAGAAGCACGGGTATCATAATCATCTGGAAGCTGAAGGTAATCTTCCATTCTGCTGGCAATTGCTTCCCAGTCACGTTTCCTCTTAGCACCAGTTCGCAACCCATCCAATTTGTCTGAGAACAAACACATAGCCTTATGGTTAAAAAGAAAAAGCATACGCGAACACAATGCACAGGTCATTGTGCATTAAACAAGTCATCGACAATATATCGTGGTGAAATCCCAACATTAGTTGATGTCTTTGTGAATGGCATACATTCAAAATGGGAGCACCCATTCTACCTTTTCGAAATCCAGCCTTTTGTATGCAAAATATGAACATGCATATGTATAAGGGAA
This sequence comes from Erythrolamprus reginae, assembly GCF_031021105.1. Classification (NCBI taxonomy): domain Eukaryota; kingdom Metazoa; phylum Chordata; class Lepidosauria; order Squamata; family Dipsadidae; genus Erythrolamprus; species Erythrolamprus reginae. Next base: position 68,617,103 of record NC_091950.1, read on the forward strand.
ACTGCGTCTTGCCTCGAATACAGCAGCTAAAAGAATCCATGTACACGAGCGATACTTCAACCATATCTGAAGACTAGTTTAGAAGTTCTATGTCAGTGATTTATTTATTTATTTATTGGATTTGTATGCCGCCCCTCTCCGTAGACTTGGGGCGGCTAACAACAGTAATAAAAAACAGCATGTAAATCCAATACTAAACCAACTAAAAAACCCTTATTGTAAAACCAAACATACATACAAACAAACAAACAAACAAATCATGCATAAATTGTAAAGGCCTAGGGGGAAGGAATATCTCAATTCCCCTATGTCTGACGGCAGAGGTGGGTTTTAAGGAGCTTACGAAAGGCGAGGAGGGTGGGGGCAATTCTAATCTCCGGGGGGAGTTGGTTCCAGATGGCGAACCTATGGCACGCGTGCTACAAGTGGTAAACTGAGTCATATCTACTGGAACACGAGTCATTGCCCAGGCTCAGCTCCAGCACACGTGCACGCCAGCCAGCTGATTTTCGGCTCTCATGGAAGCACTAGGAGGATGTTTTCTGCTTCTGGAGAGCCTCTGGAGTCTGGGGAGGGTGAAAACGGGCCTACCGGGCCCACCCAAAGTTGAAAAAGGGTCATTTTTGGTCTCCAGAGGGCCTCGAGGGGAGGCCATTTCTGCCCTCCTCAGACATTGAATTATGGGTGTGGGCAGTTGCACAACAGCGTGTACACATGTGCACCAAAGGGAAAAACAGCTTCGTCATCACTGTTCTGTTTTAAGCCAACACTATGGAAGATGCATGAGATGTTCCACAAAGCATTATGGATCATAATTGCCGAACTATCATCAGACAAAGAATTTCAATGTAATGCAGAATACCAGCTGAACAGGAATTAAATCCAAAAGCAGATTAGAGGTGTTTTTTTCCTTTTTCCAGCTGATATAAAGTTGAAATATGTGATTGTAGTAATTATTTGGTATGGATCAACACATTTGTCTAAAACAGTATCTTTCAAACTAAGAAGCCATTTCTACCGGCTACATGCAAGCATATATAAGTAAAACTGGTGGTTTCTCTTATACAAAACAGCTGTCTTTCTCAGTCTCACCATACTGTGGAGTAGACAGATTGTTTAAAATTATTATCCCAGTCTCATCACACTGTGGACAATTCTTAAATTTATTATAAATATACCTATATTGAAACACAAAATTAAAATTTAAATATTCTTTTAAATGACTATCATAGACTATGAAAAATAACAAATTCCATATTATGCTTTTTTCTGAATAGTTTTAAATAACTTACATACTGACCATATTTCTCAGAGTATAAGACGCACTTTCCCCACCCCCTAAAAGAGGGGTGGAAATGTTGGTGCATCTTATACACCGAATACAGTCATTTTTGGCCTCCCAAAGCCTTACCCCACATGAAAACGGGGTGTGCAGAGGGTTTGGGAGGTCTGCAGATGGTTCCTAAAAGCTGCGGAAGACAAAAACCTTTTTTCCCTTACTTACCTCTTCAAAATCTTGGTGCGTCTTATAGTCCGAAAAACACGGTATTTGTTAACAAAACATTCAGAAAAGTTCACTGATTTGAAAACTAACATTATGTTTCTTTATATCAGAATTATCAATATCCTAAAAATGTATGTGGTTTTGTTTTGACATTTTTACTGGAAGAATTAGCAAAACGATAATGTGGCCTATTAAACCTATAATTATGTTTTAAGCCAGTTAAACATTCTGCCTGTGTTTAATTATTCTGTTAGCAGAAGAATTTATTCTGGTTTAAGTACTTTAGTTTTTCTGTAATAGTAAAAATGTACTGAAATCTATTGAACATTTTCACTAATTATCTTACAAAAGCCAATTTCATTCATTATGAGCAGCATGTGGTAATATATTAAAAACATGAATAAATATAGCCATATAGACATTTCAGATTATGTGATTTATAACTATTCAGCAACTACCACAAACTCAAATCACAATCAAAATAATCCTGCACAGAAGCCAACATTATTAATAATTATGTATGTATATATTTGCTAGTTTTCCTTGTCTTTAAGAACAGATTCAGGAAGGAAAGGTTGAATGAAGGGAGAGTATAAAAGCCTTGCTTTTTACTGTTGCAACCACAAATTAACCGACACATCTGATCATCAAATTAATTCTTCTGTTCAACTGATACAATAATAGTTTATTTAATAGTTGACTAGAAAACAAAGAAATGAGTTCTAAGGAACAAATATTTCATTGTATTATAAGGCACCAAATTATATCTGAGTAGAAGTGTGTCTATTTTCATCAAGTCTGGCAAAATTGATGCATGAAAAGAATTATTATGAGGTAAGTGATCAAAAGAATTAACGGAAGACATGTTAGTTCACATATAATTCCTTTACAAGCAAATATGCAAAAAGTTAATAATATACAGAATAAGACATTAATATATCATGATGGATTATGTTACAGATAATATTTGGAATGTTTTTACAATCAAAAAGCTTGATTGAGTCCTCAGAGAGGGGCGGCATATAAATACAACCAACCAACCAACCAACCAACCAACCAACCAGCTAATATTTAGTGACATTTTATTGATTTTATTGGCACCAAGAGCAACAGCAATTGAGTTTCAGAAGAACTTTATCATTGTATTGTCTGACTGGGAACATTATCACTGTGTTGTCTGACTGTGGTCAAGTTATGTAACTAAGAAGACACAGGGGTGTTTTTTGTACTTTCCATTAGTTTTGAATAATACTGACCACAGAACATGTTTATATTCTCCATCTCCCTTGATAACCAGAGGTTTTTGTGCCTGATGGGAGGCTTGCTGGTTTGCTCCACTATATACCGTACATGCTACAGATTTCTACAAAATTTCATTTGTCTGGCAGTACTTAAAAACTACTAACCTCAACAAGAAATCTACAGTAAATTCTTTTACCATAAAACAAAGGAAAACCCCACCCAAAACCTTTCATTAAGATTGCAGATGCTCTGAACTAAGTGTTTAGGAGTTGATAAGCCAGAAGAAAATGAATAAGTAGAAGTTAACAAGAATGTAGAAATGTTAGATGATATTAAAAGTGAAGGCATAGTTCATTCTCACTGGTATCTACTAACAACTGTAGTTTTTCTTATTTATGGTTTACATATTTTATTTAACAGAATAACAGAGTTGAAAGGGACTCTTATTTATGTGCCATCAACATCAAACTGAAATGCAACCAGCTGACACTGCAACACATTTGTTGCCAAAATATAAAAGGATGGTCTGTGTAGTTTAACAACCGTTAATATACAAAAGGTAGCCCTCTTGGGAGGTTTCCACACCATGGTAACACAGAAACTGAACTAAAATGATTTGGTTTATTTGGGCCTACTCAAAGATCCTGTTCAGTAATTTAAATTAATCATCATTAAGCAGCATCAAGAATGTTATCTAATGTAACAAACATGTCACATTATTTAAATAAGTTTATTATATTGAACTAGATTCCAATTACTAATATATAAACAGGCAGGATCAGAACAAATATTTTAGATCATGTTTAATGGTTCCGTTCATATACCCTGGTGAGATGGATTGCAATCGTAGTTTCCAAAGCTTTTGTTGGGAGTGTTTTTACTGCTTGTTTTCACTATTAAGTGGGACTCTCTCAGTTTTTAAGAAGGAGGATATATTTTTTCTTTCGTTTTGATGAACTGAGATTATATGCCTATATTAGGCTGGACAATTGTTATATCATCTTATATTCTGACTCGGATCAACTGTGTTTTTACTGGCTTGTTCTATTTATATAGTTTTTAACTGTTTTTTTTTTTACTATTTTATATCTAATTCCATTTTAAATTAATTCTACATTCTATCTCATTGAATTTTAGCTTAAACCTTTGAGTGAAAGTGATTGAAGACCTATGTAGTGAGATTGATTGAGTGGTTGAATGTTAACTGAGAAATTCATTTTAGATATGAATTCTTATATTATCTTGTATTGTTTTATTGTTGTTTATGCTGTTTGATTAATGTTTTTAGTTAATTTATTGGGTTTTTAAAAATGATGGATAATTGGGGTGGGTGGGAAAGTATGTATGAGATGAATAATTAGGGTGGGTGGGATGGTGTGTATGAGATGAATGAGAATAGTATGAATGGGAATTTTAGCTCACCTGGCGACGGAGAGGCAGGAGGGATGGGGATGTCTATCTCTGGGGTGGCAGAGGGCCAGAATATTCCGGGCTTGCTGGGGAGAGGCAGATATGGCGGGAGCCATGGGGCAAGCTGTTCTGGGGGAAGAAGGGATCGCTACTTGAAATCGATCCCTTGTTCTGGCCCCATGAGCTCAATTCGCGGTACTGGTGATGAGTGTAATCTGGGCTCAAGCTGCTACTACTCAATGCCAGGCCGGTGGTAAATAAAGCTCTCCTCATCCGGGATTTGATCCTGGATTAGGAGGCTGACCTGGCATGTGTGACTAAAACCTGGCTGGACCTGGAGGGAGGAGTTCCTCTCTCGGAAATCTGCCCAGCCGGGTTCCAGGTATGGCATCAGCCTTGACCCCAGGGAAGGGGGAGGAGGAGGAGTGGCTATTATAGCCAGAGAGTCACTTTGCCTGTGCAGACTCATTGCTCCTGAGATTGCGGGTTGTGAGTCCCTCCTGGTGAAGTTGGACAGGGGTTCAGGTGGACTTGTTACTCACGTATCTGCATCCCCGCTGCGTGTCAACAGCCCTGCCTGTGCTGCTCGAGGAGGTAGCCGGGTTGGCGGTGGAGCTCCCTGGCTTATTGTCCTGGGAGATTTCAACCTGCCATCACTCGGCGGATCCTCTGGGTTAGCACAGGAGTTCATGGCCACCATGACAGCCATGGATATGACTCAAGTAGTTTAGGGTCCGACTCACGAGGCGGGACATGCACCCAACATATTTCTCTCAGAGCAACTGAGAAATGGTCTGAGACTAAGGAGCTTAGATGTTTTGCCTTTGTCATGGTCAGACCATTTTCTGCTACGGCTCGACTTTATGGCTCCAATTCTTCCCCACAGGGAGGCGGAACCGATTAGGTGGTTCCGCCACAGACGCTTGATGGACCCAGAGAGCTTTCAGAGGGCGCTTGGGATTCTACCAGACTCACTCGTTCACAGCTCGGCAGAATCTCTTGCCATGGCCTGAAACAAGGCTGTGACTGAGGCTCTTGACCGGATTGCGCCGTTGCGACCTCTCTGCGGCACTGGACCTCGGAGAGCTCCTTGGTCTACCGAGGAGCTTGGGGAATTGAAACGCCAGAAGAGACGTCTAAAGAAGCGATGGAGGAAGAGCAAGTCCAAATCCGATAGAACACTTGTAGGAGCTCAAATTAAGACTTACAAAGTGGTGCTCAAGGTGGCAAGATGCCGCCTTGATTGCATCAGGCCGCCTTGATTGCATCAGCGGAATCTCGTCCGGCCGCTCTGCTTAGGGTGACCTGCTACCTTCTTAACCGGGGGGAGTTGGGGAGCCCTTGCAGAGTAGTGCCGAGGATTTTAATACATATTTCGCTGATAAAGTCACTCGGATTCACTCGAACCTCGACTCCGATTGGGTAACAGAGTCGACTGACAACGAGTCAGTCGAGGTGACTGGGGCCCGTACTTGTCCTTCTGTCTGGGAAAAGTTTGATCTGGTGACACCTGATGAAGTGGACAAGGCCATTGGAGCTGTGAGCTCCACCACCTGCTTACTGGATCCATGTCCCTCCTGGCTGGTTTCAGCCAGCAGGGAGGTGACACAGAGTGGGGTCCAGGAGATTGTCAATGCTTCTTTGGGGAGGGGGTCCTTCCTGGCTCCCTACAAGGAGGCGCTTGTGTGCCCCCTCCTCAAGAAGCCTTCCCTGGACCCAGCCATTCTCAACAACTATCATCCAGTCTCCAACCTACCCTTTATGGGGAAGGTTGTTGAGAAAGTGGTGGCGCTCCAGCGGTCCTTGGAAGAAGCCGATTATCTAGGCCCTCAGCAGTCAGGATTCAGGCCCGGCTACAGCACGGAAACTGCTTTGGTCGCGTTGATGGATGATCTCTGGCGGGCCCGGGACAGGGATTTATCCTCTGTCCTGGTGCTTCTCGACCTCTCAGTGGCTTTCGATACCATCGACCATGGTATCCTTCTGCGCCGGCTGGATGGGTTGGGAGTGGGAGGCACTGTTCTTCAGTAATTCTCCTCCTACCTCTCCGGCCGGTCGCAGTCGGTTAGTGGGTGGTCAGAGGTCGACATCTAGGCTTCTCCATTGTGGGGTGCCTCATGGGTCGGTCCTCTCCCCCCTGCTATTTAATATCTACATGAAACCGCTGGACGAGATCAGCCAGGGGCATGGGGTGAAGTATCATCAGTAAGCTGATGATACCCAACTGTACATCACCCCATGTCCGGTCGGTGAAGCAGTGGAAGTGATGTGCCGGTGCCTGGAGGCTATTAGGGTCTGAATGTGTGTCAACAGGCCAAACTCAACCCTGACAAGATGGAGTGGCTGTGGGTTTTGCCTCCCAAGGACAATTCCATCTGTCCGTCCATTACCTTGGTTTGTATGGGGGAATTATTGACCTCCTCAGAGAGGGTCCGCAACTTGGGCGTCCTCGTCGATCTACAGCTAACAATAGAGAACCATCTTTCAGCTGTGGCGAGGAGGGCGTTTGCCCAGGTTCGCCTGGTGCACCAGTTGCGGCCCTATTTGAACCGGGAGTCACTGCTCACAGTCACTGATGCCCTCATCACCTCGAGGTTCGACTACTGCAACGCTCTCTACATGGGGCTACCTTTGAAGAGCGTTCGGAAACTTCAGATCGTGCAGAACGCGGCTGCGAGAGCTATCGTAGGGCTACCTAGATTTACCCACGTCTCTCCAACACTCCACAGCCTGCACTGGCTGCCGATCAGTTTCGGGTCACAATTCAAAGTGTTGGTAATGACCTATAAAGCCCTACATGGCATCAGACCAGAATACCTTCGGGACCGTCTTCTGCCGCACAAATTCCAGTGACCAATAAGGTCCCACAGAGTTGGCCTTCTCCGGGTTCCGTCAACTAAACAAAGTCGTCTGGCGGGTCCCAGGGGAAGAGCCTTCTCTGTGGCGGCCCCTGCCCTCTGGAACCAACTCCCCCCCGGAGATTAGAACCGCCCCCACCCTCCTTGCCTTTCGTAAGTTACTTAAGACCCACTTTTGTTGCCAGTTCCTGGGGGAACGGAGATATCCCCCAGGCTTATAGGGTTTATGCATGGTATGATTGTGTTGTATGGTTCCAATGTTGGGTTTTAGAATGTTTTTAATATTAGATTTGTTATACTGTCACTATTTTATTGTGAGCCGCCCCGAGTCTACGGATAGACATACAAATCTAATAAACCATTATAATTATTATTACTATTAAAGCTCCAACAGGTTAAAACAGATGTATTTTTTCCATAAACGTTTTTGCATGGAACTATTTAATGTTCATTTTAATTATCTGGTAAAGGTATGACAAACCCAACTGTGAAGTGGATTAGAAATATTTTAAATCATTTCAAGACCTTTTTCTATTTTAAAAATATTGCAAAAAGTGGTATCCATTATTATGAGTGTATATGTCTATTTAGAACAATCCATAAAAATAAGCTATGTCACATGCATGCATGAAGTAAATCCTTATGATGCACGAATGCTTAGAGATTCACCATATGTAGCATACACCAAAGACTTAGCAAGGAATGTTTCCATAATATGGTAGAAAGCCATATTACTAATTCTTTGCTTATGAATATTTTGATATATTTTATTGGATCAAGTTATGTTAAGGGTTCTTATTTTTATCTCTTATACAACGCCACCAGAATCCTTTGCCTTCTTCGCTTAAAGTATTGAATTTATCTTAGAAGAAAAACTTATGACTTTTCTAGGAAACTAACTCGCAATCAGGAAAATAATGTAGCCTCCAGAGTATTGGAGTGGGGGGTGGGTCGGTAGGGGAGGAGATAGAATGATTTGACTAAACATGCAAAGGATTTAAGATGGTATATCTGGACATAGAAAATTTATTAAGCACTATGTGAATATTGAATAATTCCTTAATTATGGCAATATACAGGTGAAACTCAAAAAATTAGAATATCATGCAAAAGTTCATTTATTTAGGTAAAGCAACTTAAAAGGTGAAACAAATATATGAGAAAGACTAAAGCGAAATAGTTCAAGCTGTGATCTGTCATATTGTGATGATTATGTGGTACAGCTCATGAAAACCCCAAATCCACCATGTCAGAAAATTAGAATATTACATGCAATCAATAAAACAAGGTTTGTACACAGAACAATATCGGACCTTTGAAAAGTATAAGCACGCATATGTACTCAATACTTTGTTTAGACCCCTTTTGCAGCAATTACTGCTTGAATGCGGCGTGGCATGGAATTGATCAGCCTTTGGCACTGCTGAGGTGTTATGGAAGACAAGATGCTTCAATAGCGGCCTTCAGCTCTTCTGCATTGTTCGGTCTCATATCTCCCATCTTTATCTTGGCAATGCCCCATAGATCCTCTATAGGGTTCAGGTCAGGCAAGTTTGCTGGCCAATCAAGGACAGTAATCCCAGTGTCATTGACTAAGTGCTTGGTAGACTGGTAGTGTGGGCAAGTGCCAAGTCCTGCTGGACATTGAAGTCAGCATCCCCATAAAGCTCAATTGTGGAAGGAAGCATGAAGTGCTCCAAAATCTCCTGGTAGAAAGCTGCATTGATCGTGGACTTAATGAAGCACAGTGGACCAACACCAGCAGATGACATGGCTCCCTCCATCAACACAGACTGTGGTAGTTTCACAATGGACTTCAAGCATCTTGCAGTGTGTGCCTCTCTGTTCTTCCTCCATAGTCTGGGTTCTTGGTTTCCAAATGAGATGCAAAAGTTGCTCTCATCAGAAAAGAGGACTTTGTACCACTGAGCAACAGACCAGGTCTGCTTTTCTTTGGCCCAGGTAAGACACTTCTGGCATTGTTTGTTGTTCAGGAGCGGCTTGACAAGAGGAATACCACATTTGAAGCCCAGGTCTAGGATCCGTCTGTGTGTGGTGGCTGTTGATGCACTAATTCCAACGTCAGTCCACTCCTTGTCAAAGTCCCCAACACTTTTGAATGGCCTTTTCCTGACAACCCTCTCCAGGCTGTCGCCATCCCTGCTGCTTGTGCACCGTTTTCTTCCACACTTTCCCCTTCCACATAACTTTCTATTAATGTGCTTTGATACAGCACTTTGGGAAAATCCAACTTTGTTTGTGATTACCTTTTGAGGCTTTCCCTCTTTATGGAGGTTATCAAGGATGGTTTTATGCACAACTGTCAAGTCAGCAGTCTTTCCCATGATTGTGATTCCTACTGAACCAGATTGAGACCGTTTAAAGGCTCAGGAACCCTTTGCAGGTGTTATGGCTTAACTAGCTGAGTTTGAACCTGGAATATTGCACCCTTTCACAATATTCAAATTTTCTGAGATTGTGGATTTGGGGTTTTCATGAACTGTACCCCATACTCATCATAATTACGACAAATCATGTCTTGAACTATGTTGCTTTGCATGTAATGAGTCTCTCTCATATATTATTCACATTTTAAGCTGCATTACTGAAATAAATGAACTTTTGCACAATATTCTAATTTCTTAAGTTTTACCTGCATATTTATATACACACGCACGCACACACACACACATACGCGTCATTAAATAAGTAACTAGGATGAATTAATCACAATATTAATTTATATGGTATAAAATACAGAAATCATGATTGTTAAGCTATTGGCTTCACAATAAATTCTATAGTCAATGAATGCACATACTTAATCAAATCTTTTTCCACTACTCGCTTTAAGCAAATCTTTTTCAACTACTCAGCACTCTATTGTGACCCTTTTGTTGAGCACAACTCATATATTGGAAAGGCATAATGGTGGGGTTCTTTTTGATATTTTAATTGCTCACTAAAAGAACTGATTTGAGATGCAAAAAAACCTTATATCTGTATAATATGAAGTTGTTCCCTATTGTAAAAGCATTAAGCAAACAGATCTATATTAAAAGGGAGCTGCACTGGTTATCAGTATGCTTCTGGATCCAATTCAAAGTACTGGTTTTGAGTTTTAAAGTCTATCATGACATGGGGCTAGGTTATTTGAGGAACTACCTCTTAATCTGAGTTTACCTGCCCAACTCATATCCCTGGCATGAGTTACATTGTGGCTCCTGTATGGTAAAGAGCTACACCTGGTGGGACTCAGGAGTCCGGCTTTTCCTACGATAGCATCCACTCTATGGATCATCAATATCATCATCACCACCCTTCCGAGGTGAGGTTGGCCCCATCCCTGCTAACAGATTTGGTTGTGCCAGCAGGCCTGACAGTCTCAAGGGAATACAGTACGTTGATACTTTTTTTGGCCTCTTAATCATAATATTGGTGTTTTTAATCATTAATTATTTTTATATTGCTGCTTTATATTTTTTATTGTATGCCATCCAGAGTCATGTTTTGTGCAATGGACAATCATACAAATATGATAAATCAATAACTCTCTCTCCCAGATCACATAAATTATTTATGTTGGATAGATTCAATGCAATCTATACATATAGCTTATGACAGGATGCCAATTGAATCCTTCCTAATGCTGTATTTGCCTTAAATGTTATAACCATCTGAAAATCAAAACACTTGAAAGGAAATACGTATTGATATATCATCCTATAAAGCCTCCAAGATTAGCGAAATACATTTACCACTGAATTAACTCAATGTTACAGAAACAGAAGTACATCAAAAATTATTTGATATCTCTACATATGACATTGTTTATCATTATGACCTGCTGTAGTCCAGACACATCTGATACATTATTATTTCTACTAGAAAATTTTTACTCTTTAAATGCTATAACTCAATGGCTGTAACTATTTCAAATAGTATTTTTAAAATACAAAAGCACATACCGGTACTTACGTTGATCAAATAATTGTTTTAAAGCAATGGCTTCCAAGAAAAGAACATAGCAAATGGTTTAAATGAAAAATAAAAAAGGATATAAAGTCTCATCTTTCTATTTCTTTTATCTGAGAAACATTGGAGATCCATTACATTACAGAACACACCGCTGCACAGTAACATTGTAAGAGATTACCAATGCTTTGCCCTATGTGCTGTCCGCAACCAATCAAAGGAAGGCATAATGTTTGCCTAATCAGAGTTATATAGATAAAATGGTCTAAAGTATGGCATACATAAAGCTGGTCAGCTATGTAGGAAATGCTAAGCCACTACAAATAATTCCTTTTACTCACCACTCATTTATTTGAATATTAATATATAAGAAACTGTATTACTAAAGTATATCAAATAAGTAAAATGTAAAAATCTGACGTTATAGCATTCAAACTGCAAAGATAAAAGGATATTACACTGCCTAGAGGCAGCTGTATCATCACAAATGTCAAATTCAGTATATTTTGCTCAATCATGTGATAATGAAACTACAGTTGTGCAAATATGAGGAATTTTTTAAATTAATAAAATAAATTAAATACCCACCTAATTTTGCTTCAGAAGTATCCATCTCCCATTTGCTTTTCGGAATGTAACCCTAAATCATATACAGAGAGAAGCTCGAAGGATTAGAGAGAGATACAGAAAACATATAACATATTTTATCCTGCAACAGAATTATACTGCAAACATTTTCTTAAGATATTCAATCTGAACTATAAACTTGATTTAGAATTGTAAAATGTTGCAATATGAAAAAATATGTACCTTTCAATAATTTCATGATAGGAATGTATCTCACAATAATAAGGTATGATAAATTTCTCAGTGTGACATGTGTTGCATGATCAAAATTCATGTGCCTCAGGGATTTTCACATAAAATTTTATAATGGTATCTTCAGAGGTCATCTTTGTATATGGACACACAGTATGGGATGAAGATTTTGGAAACAGGTTATATAAGAATGAATGTCTCTGGCAATTTTTTTTTTAATTTCTAAGAAATCTTCCACAAATGTATGCTTTAAAAAGTATTCTAAAATTGCTTCTTCTTTTTTTTGTTAGTATGGGTTCCTGCGTTTTAGTTCAGCCCTCAATATGTATTTTTTAAGAATCAGAAAAGAAGTTAATCATAAAAAACACTTACAAGAATTGGTTGGAAACCAGTTAAACTAGTTAGAACCAGTAGAAATGACAGAAACCATTTATTCATGGAAATCTCATGTTGTTAGTTATTAAAAACCCGTTAACTTCAGCAGAGTCTGATCCAGGAGAGTGCATAATGGACAGGCAGGATATCACAAGTGACCCATGCTTTCCAAAGGATGAAATTTCACTCATCAGCTATTTAGAGATTAGATCCAAGTCTCTGCTTTTCCTTCTGAACAGCTGATGGCATATTTCACCTTTTTTGTCCACTGAACTTTGGCATTTGGACGGAAAACCAATAAAGCAAGGGGGCACCTGTGCGTGTGTGCGCAGGATTCCTCATCCAACCAGGGACATATACTTGTTTCCTAGTTAAATTAGGGTGAAGGACTAATAGCAGAATTATAACCCAATACCTCAGTCATGGTTTAATATATTTTATTCAATACAACTGTTGGTTAAAATTGATTTAAAGTACAATGTGTATAAATATACCATAAATACTGTTGTTTGATAGGCTGCCTGATTTAGAAATAAGATCGTCAACTATTTGGGATGTAGACTGCTCTTTGGCACTGCTTGATTGAAGCCACTTCTAATTGCAAGAAGAATGTGTTCATTGAAATCTTATTGTAATCTTATACACTTTTTAGTAGCTTAGATTTCAGCAACATTGTTTTCTGGAACTGTATGCTTATGTTCTATGAACTTCCATACTTCCTTTTTTTAACATGCTGCTCTTGAAAAATGTCTGGAAAGGCTGAGAAAAAAAAAAGCAAATTGACTAATTTGCACTAGTTACTTGGTTTCTGTTCAAATTCAAATGCTCTTTCTTGCTGTCCTGTACACATGCCACCAGATCTTGTTCTTCTTGCTTCAGCATCTGAAATTTGAGTTGTCTTAGAGAAGCAGCGGGATATGTTTACTACAGGTAGCAGCAGTATAGAATATTACAGTACTTAATTCTCAGATGCTAGTTAAAATTCTGGCACTTTAGGGTGGAATGATTGTATTGCCCATTTAATTTTTTCTTCACCTGAATTATTCCATAGGCAATTATGATCCTGGTTTCTGAAGATTTCATTGAAATCATTTGTTTGATAATGTGCTTTGGAGATGGATGTTTTACGTTGGTAACTAAGATATTTAGTTGTTTATATTTACATCATTTACTGTATGAAAACCAATAATCTGAATTCTGTTTTTTTCCCTTTTTCATAAGAATACATTCATTTGGAAAAATAAACTCTGAAAATTTCCATGTCGAAAAATTTTGAGGATAAGAGACAATGGAAAAACAATACAGGAAAATATTTAGTTTTCCCTTCTATACTGCAATTACAGTCCTGCTTTTTCTTTGTATATTTGGCCTTCTTGATCATTTTTCTCTTCTAAAAAGAAAGAGTACAACTTGGAAGGTATAAAATCAGCACCCATCTCAAGCCGGCAGATATATGTTTCCAACATTAAAATGTTAAGAACTTGAAACATAGAATGTGTAAGAATGAAAAGACTTGTATCATTTGTCCAATTAAAAGAAGCATCATTTAATTTAGAAAGCTCATGTTACCAATATTTAAATTTTATTCACCTAAATGGTGAAAATTACTAATCTTGAAGTCTTGAAGATGTTCATGGATGATAGGAATTCAAAGGCATATAGAAATAGCTGTTGACAGTCATTTCCAGAATCAAAGACTGCATTTTTTCTGACCAGTGAAGCACAGCAGTGATCAAGTGCTGTATTCTGTTAGCTTTGCTTAACATTTGCTTGATTATTATAGGAACCAGGATACTAGGTTAAAGAAATTGGTGTGATCCAGCAGTTTTTCAAGGATATAGTCATAATTCTCATGAAGAAAATAAAGATTTGCAACAAGACTGCAAAGATAAAGATTTGTCACAAGACGGCTAGAGAGAAATCGCCTGTAAAGACAGGTATTTCTTCTGTCCATTCAAATTTCTTTCACAATAAAATTCCTGCCTATTTTGGGAGCAAATAATCAGAATCCCGGAGAAATAAATCCTTTAGCAATTCATGAGGCTTTAAAAAGAAAAAAAATTACAAAGAGAAGCACTGATATCACAAAAGGATTGTGCTTTGGGAACTTCAGTGATAAAAGCAGAGACCCATGGATCTCTTTCCAAGTAACCAGAAAAGAATCTTATAACCAGTTTAGATTCTATTTCTTCTTCAAAATGTAGAACAGCCAACTACTGTAAGTTTAGTTCAGAAATGGACAATCCTTTCAGGAATACATGAGTTCTGAAGCAATCTAATGTACAAATGTTCTCCATCTTCTGCTTGGTTTATAAAGACTCAGGCCCCAATGATTATGGAGGAGAATCATCTTATAAAATGTATTTTTTTCCAGGACATTGGAACAGCAATAGAATGTTTGATAACAAAGTTGTTATAAAATAATAAAAAAGGATCCACTAATAGCGATGAAAATTCCAAAAATTTGAGATATGGAAGTAGAATAAGAATGAAGATCTCATAACGTTTTAACAGAAAGCTATCTGAATAAGAAGTTAAGTTACAAAATCTTGTTTTGAGTTAGATTGATTTATTAATGTTCTTTGCACGGGAAAGGTTAATAATCCAAGCTGTTCATTCTTTTTAGCGAAGTTGTAAGTGTAGGTATTTTGCAATCAAGCTCATTTTTCGGCTATGCATTTAATATGCTGAAGATATTTCTGGGGTACTCTAGATAGGCTATCATTCTGTTCTTCACTGGATCATCAAATAGTTCCCAAATACTTCAGAAATTCATTGATTCTGCCAGTAAACCTCTTCCGCAAAAAATATTTTCAATAATTCTATACATATCTGGGTTTTTAATATCTGCTTTCCTCCAGGATATCTTCTCTTTATAGTGAATATTCATGCAAAAGTGAATAGGAAATGCCAGTGCTCTGAGAGAGTCAATATGATAGTAGATACTTGGAAGACCTCCGTGTTTTCTGAAATCAATCTGACGACAAAGGAATGTATAATTCTAAGCCTGAGTCCTGAGTAATTTCCATGAAAAATTTTTGATGTCTTTCCAAAGTAAACAGAAAGTTTTGAATCTAGAACATTCAAAATCATGCATCTAGGTGGGTAGAGTTTGAATATATTACCTGAGTATTGCATTTACCTCCATTTTCAAAATTCCAAGTTCTCTATCAAAAAAGGCACCATCTTAGTACAAAGATTTTGTAGTAGGATAAACATCTACATATATTAAACACATTAGCTTTTGACATGAAACTACCTAAATAAAAAGAGGTGATTCAATAATGTGGAAACAGTGTAAAATATAAATAAGCACTCTACAAAGAAATGGGCATTCCTTCATAGCTTAGTTGTTAAAATGGTAGCAGATTACGTTGGTGGGTGTTCTGCAAAAATAATTACAAATACATGTTATTTGCAGGAATTATTTTAAATGTTGGATCTTTTCAAGAATTATATTTTTGAAAAGATAAATCATAAAATCAAGTCAGCAGCAGGCTTCCGAAAAAAATTATGTCCAGCTATATTGCAAATAAGAATGTTGCCTTT
Organism: Erythrolamprus reginae; assembly: GCF_031021105.1. Taxonomy (NCBI): domain Eukaryota; kingdom Metazoa; phylum Chordata; class Lepidosauria; order Squamata; family Dipsadidae; genus Erythrolamprus; species Erythrolamprus reginae. The sequence goes on from NC_091950.1 coordinate 68,632,835, forward strand.
CCTTGTGTATATGTATGATAAGTACCTTGATAAACCAAAGGTAAATACATCAATACATTGGATTATTTTTCTGCTGGTAGATGCTTTGAGATAAAATGTTATCAATCAGAAATTGATAACATTTGTGAAATATTTTGTCATTTCCAGTTAATGCTGCCCATCTGTCAAACAGCTTATTTCATGAAAGTCAAATGAATTATTTAGATGCGGGTGGGATTCATTCAAAGCTGTTATATCTGCATGTATATGTACACATATGTATGTATATATATTTAAACACACAAATGAAGTAGTGAGAGGAGAGATATTTATGCAGTCAAGATGAAACAACAGAACCACTCCAGTTCTGATTAGTTACATCCTCACCAAATGGTATCAGTACAAATAAATACAAGGAGGGCAACTGAATACATCTATTTGGTCTTTATAGTGTTTTGGATAAAATATATATTTCATGCTGACAAGAGACAAAGAAACATGTTTCCATAATTGGGATTCATCAATTATTTCTTTTGTATATACTATTCTTAATGTACCAACTAACAATTCAGTTGGGTATCCTGGAAGGATCCAACTATTACCATTTCAGTCAACGTCAGACAGTATATTCTTTATTTTCCTGGAGAACTGTTTCAAAAAGTGAAATCTAGAATTATCAAACAAATATGTATGGGTGAATGGACAGAGGAGGTGCTAAAATTTCCTTGAAAGTTCTTTTATCCAACCAATAAGCAATGGCATAAAAAAACCTTCTGAAACCTTTTGCTTGCCTTGGTTGAAAGAGGGAGAACAAACCTACCTTATGGATTAGTAGCTAGTTCTCAAGCACAATCCAGCTGCACTCTATTGAACAATAAACGTTGGCTGTGAACTCCCAGATATGGTAGAAGAACTGATGTAAACCCACTCAATAGCAATTATCCACTTTTTCAGAAAGAAGGGCATGGATGTAAAATGACTGCCAATTTGTTGACCAAGTGGACTTAAATCTTCTAGCTCCTTGAGGTTGCAAAAATTGCATATTGATCAGAATTTCTCTTCTTCTCCATCCCACAATATCTATTGAACTTTTTCTCTAGCAGTTGGCTGCTCTTGGATTTGACTAGGAGTTCTAGCCATATATTTCTTCGGTTTATCCCAACAGCTAACATGAGCCATATAGAAAACTGTATTCAGGCATACCTTAAGTATCCTTATTTATACCCTTCCAAGACGCATTTGTGGCTTGTATCAGTGCATTTATTGCAGCTTCTAACAAGTTGAAACATCTTCCCCCAAAGTAGAAAAAGTGTAGTTTCAACAAAATAGAAGTGCTGAGAATCACTTGGTTTGTGGCAGCGGATAAATATAATAAATTAAATTAACAACTACATTCTTAGTCTTCAAGCCAGAAAAGATGCCAGAAATAGTAAAAGGATCAAATACAGCTATTTATAATTGGTGAAGGTCAGGTGTATCCCTTCCTATTTTACCTTGTAAATCCGTGCTTTTAAGAGGAAAGAAAAATACAGATTTCTATCCCCTGATATGATATTTATGATTACAATAAAATCAGCTTTGCCTCTGTACCAGGTTTTCAAAGGAATTCTGCCCATCAGCCAGAAAGCTGAATTGAAACTGGAGCTTTCAATTGATAGACTGAGCTCTGTTTTGTGCAGGATTGTGCACTGATGTAGAATGATCAAAAAAATGAAAAGGGGTTTTGAAACATATGTGATTATGGACATTGCACATCCTTCAATCAAATACATATTTTGCTGGGATTGCATATGGCAGCTCTTCCAGTTCAGGGAAGGTGCAGCAACTGACAGGTATAACACAAGCATGCACACAAGTTGTGAATTGCTTTTTTCTCTTTGAATGTGAATTGCTGCCCAACTTTAGGAAGAATGAATTATCCCTTTGTTCTTTTCATATGAATAACCATTCTATACAAATTCTTCAAAAGCTTAACATTGTGAGCATGAATTCCTCTGCATAAATGGGATTTATGTCTGAGCATACATGTTTATATGTGTAAGAGATACCTGATAGTTAGAAAAAGATTAGTTTCATACAGTTCTTATGAAAATGGCTAATGAAACAAGCTATTTAACTGTCTCTTATATTGGGTATTTAAACATGAATTTCACAATTCCATCTGAAAATTGACTTCTCGGGCACTAACTTATAGTTTGTATAAGTTTGTAACGTCTATTAATAGAAAAAAGAATGTTTATCCCTAGTACTCAAGACTTAAATTTTCCTAAGGAATTCTTAAATATTAATTTATATATTCAATTCAGTGCTCTTAAAATGACAGAATTAGAGCAGTGATTGGGAATGTGATGGTGAGAAAGAAGACTGACTTCTAGCAAATATAAAACCTGTCATTTGTTTTGAATTGTTGCAGGGGCATTTGTCAAGATTTGTTGCAGGGGCATTTCCTACCAGTTCACTCTCTTCTTCTTCTGCATCTTTTTTGTTGTCGTCTTTTTGGTCTTCAATATTTGCATCAAAGTCTTCCATCTCCACCTGTCAATATATAACAGCAGGATTGTATCACTGGAAATCTATTTTGGCCTTAGCTACTTATGAAAGAATCAAATAAACTATAAATAAATAAACTTCAGATCGTGCAGAATGCGGCTGCGAGAGCCATCGTGGGGCTTCCTAGATTCGCCCACATTTCTACAACACTCCGTGGCCTGCACTGGCTGCCGATCGGTTTCCGGTCACAATTCAAAGTGTTGGTAATGACCTTTAAAGCCCTTCATGGCATTGGATCAGAATACCTCCAGAACCGCCTTCTACTGCACGAATCCCAGCGGCCGATAACGTCCCACAGAGTTGGCCTTCTCCAGGTCCCGTCGACCAAACGATGTCGTTTGGCGGGCCCCGGGGAAGAGCCTTCTCTGTGGCGGCCCCGGCCCTCAGGAATCAACTCCCCCCGGAGATTAGAACGGCCCCCACCCTCCTTGTCTTTCGCAAGTTACTCAAGACCCACCTATATCGCCAGGCATGGGGGAATTAAGACATCTCCCCCAGGCTTTCTTATATTTTATGTTTGGTATGTATGTGTTGTATGGTTTTTAAATTGTTGGGGTTTTTTAATGTAATTTTATTATTAGATTTGTTCCATTGTTATACTGTTTTTATTGTTGTTGTGAGCCGCCACGAGTCTTCAGAGAGGGGCGGCATACAAATGTAATAAATTGAATTGAATTGAATTGAAATTTAAAATAACAAAACCTTTCTGAGAATTTACTTAAACAGTTACATATTTAACAAGGGCATGCATAAGTGCACCAGCATGCCTTCCGTCTTTGTCCTAATGCTTCTCTCTTACTAGTATCATGTATATAAAACTGTTATATCTTTGTATACTGTACTACCAATATGTACTACACAAAATAAACAAACAAACAAATAAATAAATGAATGAATATTTCACAGGTAACTTTTTTATTTTCTACAGAGCTATTCCATATTTAAAATCTTATTATACTTTCACATTTTACACGTTTTTAAAAAAAGAGGCTCAACATGAAGAGAATTGTTAGGTTATATATGAGTTTACTGCAATCAGACTTTTGCTCAGACACCAAGGTTACCTCCACAAAAGATATGCACACTGTGAACATATAAATCACATTCTGTTGGTGAATACAGTGATCCCTTGATTATCGCGAGGGTTCCGTTCCAAGACCCCTCGCGATAATCGATTTTTCACGATGTAGGGTTGCGGAAGTAAAAACACCATATGCGCATGCGCACCCTTTTTTCCATGGCCGCGCATGCGCAGATGGTGGAGTTTGCGTGGGCGGCAGGGAAACCCCGATCTTCGGTCTGCTCGCTACTGCTGCGGCCGCCCAGCAGCTGATCTGCTTGGCGGCAGCAGCGAGGAGCCGAATGGGGCTTTCCCCTTTGCGTGGGCGGCGGGAAAAACCCCGGTCTTCGTCTGCTCGCTGCTGCTGCGGCCGCCCAGCAGCTGATCTGCTCGGCGGCAGCAGCAGCGAGCAGACGAAGATCGGGGTTTCCCCGCCGCCCACGCAAAGGGGAAACCCCGGCTCCTCGCTGATGCCCCCGCTCGCCCGCCGCCCGCCCGCAAGAGGGGGAGAGATAGAGAAAGAGAGAGAAGGAAAGAAAGAGATGAGAGAGGGAGGAAGAGAGTGTGAGAGAGGAAGAAGCAAGATAGAGAAAGAGAGAAAGAAAGATGAGAAAGGAAGGAAGAGAGTGACGTCATCGGGTGGGAAAAATCGCGATATAGCGTTTCGCGAAGATCGAGATCGCGAAAATCGAGGGATCGCTGTAGATACCACTGATTAATGGCCATTCTTATGCTTTGGTATAGCAATACGCTTATAAAGACTTTGCCAAAGATAAAAATTTAGATACATTGCGTAGATTTAGCATTGAACTGATTTGTACTTTATGATGTTTATTCAGAAAATTCATTTTTGGATAGTATATCCTGCAGGTATACGCACATCAGAATGAAGTCTATTAACTCATAGGAATTATGTTCCTTCAAAACCTCTAATTTGAGAAGCTTATCTTATTAAATAATAACTCAATCTATAATCACTGCATATTAAAATACAATTTTTACCTTTCTAAGTATAATTAATAGGTTTTTTTTACAAATCTGCATAAGTTAGTGTTTTTGCAAATCTCACCTCTTCAATAGCAGCATCTTGTAACAAGGAGCGAATGTCTAAACGTATCATGTGACGGGGTGCTGTGTCCCAATGATCAGCCATCTGAAAATGAAGGGAGAAGAAAAGGAGTGGAGGGAAGGAGGAAGGGGAGAGGGAGAGAGAGAGTAAAAAGTTAGAGGGAAGAGATGGAGAAAGAGGGAAAGGAGTGTAAAGAAAAAAAGAATAACAGACTGATGAACAGAAATATAATATAGATGCAAAAGAGGATATTGATTTAAGAATGATTGATAAAAATGTATAATTGTGTATATAATTGATATATTCTAAGGTACATGCATTGATATATATACTGCTCAAAAAAATAAAGCGAACACTTAAACAACACAATACAAATCCAAGTAAATCAAAATTCTGTGAAATCAAACTGTCCACTTAGGAAGCAACGCTGATTGACAATCAATTATGTTGTGCACATTCAACTTTGTACAGAACAAAGTATTCAATAAGAATATTTAATTCATTCAGATATAGGATATGTTATTTGAGTGTTCCCTTTATTTTTTGAGCAATATATATGAAATGTGTGGAGAAATATATATATATATATATATATATATATATATATATATATATATATATATATATATATATATATATAACAATTTATTCCAAAATTGATGTTGCTAAGTGAAATATTTGTTAAATGAATTTTGCCCCATTTTACGACCTTTCTTGCCACAGTTGTTAAGTGAATCACTACAGTTGTTATGTTAGTAACATGACCGTTAAGTGAATCTGGCTTCCCATTGATTTTGCTTGTCAGAAGGTCGCAAAAGTTGATCACCTGATCCCAGGACATTGCAACCATCATAAATATGAACCAGTTGCAAAGCATTCCAATTCTGATTGTGTGATCAAAGGGATGCTGCAGTAGTCGTAAGAGGGAAAAATGGTCGTAAGTCACTTTTTTTCAGTGCCATTGTAACCTTGAACAGTCATTCAATGGCTGTTGTAAGTCAAGGACTACTTGCATACAAAATTTTCAGCACTGTAATGTTGGGGAAATCGATTTACAAAGTTACCTTATTGATTTCTTTAAGCTTGCGTCCATGGACATTTCTCTTGCAACAAGTCTGATTATCTGCAGTTATTTCAGCTAAGTAAACCTAAGATACACGAAAAAGAAGGAATGTGTCTGAAAACATATGCACACTAGAGTGCTCAATGCACATCCACCAAGCTGAAGTCTACGGGTTACCTTCCCCTCTTATATGGATAGGAGTCCTGGACTCAAAAGCGAGACACATTAAATTGGAGAAATTTCTCTGCTCCATCTTGGGAAATATGTATCCAACCTGAAGGTACTGGAACACACAGAATCCACCCACATTAAGTCCATGATAATCAGAACCCAGATGAGATGGCTGGGACATGTTATCAGAATGGATGACCATTGTACACCTTGCCAGTTGCACTACAAAGTTGGTAGGAAACCCCCTCCAATGCCACTGTGACATCCAGCCAAGGGAAGTAGAAGTTGTAGCGGCTGACAGAATCTGTTAGAAAATCCTATGAATATTCCAGACTGGGACCACAGAGCTACCTGTTTCCACAAATGAATAACATCTTAGCATGTCTTCTTCAACCCTACCCCCATATACAGTATATGCTCTCCGTGTGTGTATGTGTGTGTGTTTGTGGCAAAAATATAACTTTTATCTTACGTGCTATGCTGCTGTTTGAATTGTGATCAAAGGCAAAGCGTAGATTTTCACCCAAAGAATTGGAGTGCAGAGATTGGCAAAAGTATGTCAAGGTTTCATAAATAAATTTATAAAAAAGAAACGTATTATTTAATAATACATATATTGGCTGCGGCCCGAATTGTATTTGCACAGAAATGGAAAGAAAGAACAATACCAAAAGATACTGAAGTATTTAAAAAAATTATAGAATGTGCAGAACTAGATATGATGACTAAACGTTTAAATAATCAAACTGAAACAGAATATTATAAGATATGGGACAAAGTATATGATTGGTGGAATTTTAAAAATGGTACTAATAATTAATTATAATACAGAATGAAATGCTAAATAGTATTACTAATAAACTTCCGCCCCCCTCTTTTTCTTCTCTTTTTGTATAACTATAGAATATTTTAAAACATAAAGAAATTTAATTAATAAGTTTAATATTAAAAATATAGAGTTGAATTTAACAAGAATGTAACTTACATGTGTGGTATTTCTGCTTAGATCTGATTAGAGTTAGGATTTTTTATATTTCTGTACTAGATAGACTTCTACAACAAGCGGAGCAATGGTAGCTCCTTAAATGTTTAGTGTTGTATGTCTTTGTTTGTCTTTTTAAAAAATTCAAAAAAAATATTCAAAAAAAAGAAAATTTATCCAAGAGATATACAGGAATGAACCCAGATCCTTCTACACACAAAACACAAATACTATCACTAAGTTCTGTTTCTTTGTCAACGTTTACTGGATCTTCGATGTGCTCTTACAATGACCTAAACCTATACTTGCCTATCTTAGAAAATATTAATGCTTATGATTCCAAATCACTGGAAGTTTGTTTTACAAATGTTAATAATCACAGAAATTATCAAGGGATGCTTACTTCAAATCCTTTTGTTTTTGCGGCGCTCCAGAATTGGTCAAAATGCCGTACTCTATCATTGATGGCATCAACTATGATGAAGGGAAAAAACCCGTCATCCAAAGTCTTCTTGAAAGTTTTAAACAAACTGGCACGATAGACTTCTTCCATATCAGCTTCATATTCATACTCCAAAACCTGGTCCAAAAAATGAGGGGAATGTTAGGCAAAGAACAAGCTTTTTTTCCCTTGAAGAACTTAAATCTATTTATTGCTGTCCTATGCGATACCATGCATTAGGATGATATAATTTATGAAAATGAAATGAAAAGGAATGAAGTAGTGCATGTTATTAGCATTCAATTATGAATGTGGATAAACCCATAGAGCAGTTTTATACAGATTCCTGACCATCACAGAATAAGATAGTCTCTTAACAAGCCTATGGCACAAATGCTCGGTAGGAGATCAATAACAATGATATGTGTGGAAGTAGTGGGGCATAATTCACACTAATTTCCATACAAGTTTATTTAGAAGGCTACTATGGTTCTCAGTACGGAAAGATGCTGGCAAGTCAAGGAACGTTAATAGGCTTGTTCTATTCTTACTTCCCCCAGCAAATTTCTTAGTATTTCAAGTCCATTCTGACAGTCAAACTTAAAAAGATTAAAAATAATTGTCCACTAATCTCAGAAAACATTATCACTTGCTCTAATACTTTGCCAAAAGTAAAGAATCAATACTGTTGACAATTAGAAATGGGAGTTAAAGGAAAAGAAAGGAAAAAATGTCATGAAAAATTATTAGAAGAACTTAAAAGTTTAGAAATGTTAATGCAAAAAGAGGACAAGGATGACAAGTTAAAAAATCAGAGAGAATTAATAAGACATAGATTGAGATTAATAGAACAAGAATCAATTGTAGAAAAAATAAAAAGAACAAAACAAGAATATTTTGAACATGCAAATAAACCTGGAAGATGGTTGGCATATAAATTAAGAAAAGAGAGAGAAAATAGAATTATAAAAAAGTTGATAGATTCAAAGGGTATAATGAAACACAGAATAGAAGACAAAAAGGAAATAGCATTGGAATTTTATAAACAATTATATAAGAAATAAGAAATAAGTGAGGATTCAATTTCCAAATATTTGGGAAAAATAGAATTACCAGTATTAACTGAGGCACAACAGCAAAGATTGAATAAACCTATTACCGACACGGAATTAAAACAATCTATAAAGAATCAAAAAAATAATAAAGCAACTGGCATAGATGCAATACCAGCAGAATTTTATAAATTGGAGATAGAAACATTTTTTTCAAACATGCTTGAAATATATAATCAAATATTGGCAGAAGGTAAATTGCCAAAAACATGGTCAGAAACTTTAATAACTTTAATTCATAAAGCCGATACGGAAAAAGAAAAAAATGAAAATTATAGACCTATTTCACTATTAAATGTAGATTATAAAATTTTTATATCAATATTTGCAAATAGACTTAAAAGTATTATAAATAATATGATACACAGTGATCAAAATGGTTTTCTACCAGGAAGACAAATTAAAAATAACTTAAGAATAATAGTAAATACATTAGAATATTATGAGCAACACCCAGAAAAGCAAATGGCGCTTATATTTTTAGATGCGAAAAAGGCGTTTGACAATGTAGACTGGAACTTTATGAAAATACAACTAAACAAGATGGAGGTAGGAACAAAGTTTTTTAACGTAATAGATGCTATATACTCTGAACAGCTAAAATTATAATAAATGGTGAACAGACTAAAAAAGTAGATATACAACGAGGAGTAAGACAAGGTTGCCCAATATCACCACTATTATTTATTTTAACATTAGAGGTACTGTTGATAAAAATAAGAGCAGATAGGGAAATAAAAGGATTGAAGATTAAAAAAGAAATTTATAAAACACAAGCATTCGCAGATGATGTGGTGTTTGTTTTGGAGGACCCAACAGAATCTATGTTAAATTTAATAAATTCGATTGAAGAATATGGGAAAGTTGCTGGATTGAAAATAAATAAAGAAAAGACGCAGATATTAACAAAAAATATGACTGAAACACAAAGAAAAAATTTAGGAGATTTATCTAACATGAAAATTACAAAAAAAGTGAAGTATTTAGGGATATGGATGACCTCCAAGGCTGTATCATTGAAAAACGATAACTATTTAAAATTGTTAAGCCAAGTTAAAAAAGATTTAGAAATATGGAGCAATTTACAACTATCATTAGTAGGAAGAATCTCTACAATTAAAATGAACATCCTTCCTAAAATTTTGTTTCTCTTTCAAGTTATTCCAATAAACCCAGGACCCAAATTTTTTGCTGAATTAAATAAGGTAATAAAAAAAATTATTTGGCAAGGTAAAAAAGCAAGAATAAAACAAAATTATTAGGAAGACCGTAAGGAAAGAGGAGGCCTAGGTCTCCCAAATTGGAAACTATATTACCATGCCACCGCTTTGACATGGATAAAAGAATGGTTGACCTTAGAAAACCAAAGGATGCTTAACCTAGAAGGGCACGATTTGATGGTTGGTTGGCATGCATTTATATGGTATGATAAATTAAAAACACATTCATACTTTAAAAATAATATTATTAGGAAAGCATTGATAGAAGTATAGAACGAAATAAAGAAAAATCATTTTTTAGTAATGCCAGAATGGGTATCACCCATTGAAGCTATTATACACCCGAATCTTAAAGAAAAAGCTAAGAATTGGAAATATAGGGATTTGTTAGATGATAAATTTAAATTAAGAACAAAACAAGAATTATATGACTTAGGTATTGACTTGGATTGGTGGCAATATATACAGATTAGTTCGAGATATCAAACAGATGTAATGACCTATATCTTTAAAAAAGAAAATAACGTACTGAGTAAATTATTATTTCAAAATTATTCAAAAATAATTGGAAATGTGTATAAATACCTATTAAATTATAGAACGATAGGTTGGATATTGAAAGACAATATGATCAGTTGGTGCAAAAATTTAGGCAAAGAGATAGATTTAGATACATGGGAAAAAGTATGGATGTATAATTGGAAAATAACAAAATCGATTTCCTTTAAAGAAAATCAAATTAAGATGTTTTATAGATGGCATCTTCCACCGTATAGAATTTCTAAAATGTTTCCGTCTGTATCACCTATTTGTTGGAAATGTAAAAAAGAAATTGGTACATATTATCATGCGTGGTGGACATGTCCTGAGACAAGAATATTTTGGAACAAAGTAGAGAATTGGATAAATGAAATAACAAAGGAGAAGATTAAAAAAATCTCCTGAATTGTTTTTATTGGGTATCTCAAATACAAAGTATAAAAAAGAAATTTATTATCTAATAATACATATATTGGTTGCGGCACGAAAAGTATTTGCACAGAAATGGAAAGAAAATACAATACCAAAAGATACTGAAGTATTTAAAAAAATTATAGAATGTGCAGAATTAGATATGATGACTAAACGTTTAAACAATCAAACTGAAACAGAATATTATAAAATATGGGATAAAGTATATGATTGGTGGAATTTTAAAAATGGTACTAATAATTAACCACAATATAGAATAGTATTACTAATAACTTTCTTCCCTTGTTTTTTCTGTTTGTATAAGCATAGAATATTTTAAAATATTAAAAAAAAGTTTAATTAATAAGTTTAATATTGAAAATATAGAGTTAAAATTAACAAGAATGTAACTCACATGCATGACATTTCTGCTTTGATCTGATCATAGTTAGGTTTTTTTATATTTTTGTATTAGTTAGACTTCTACGACAAGAGGAGCAATGGTAGCTCCTTAAATGTTTATTGTTGTATGTCCTTGTTTGTCTTTTAAAAAAAATTCAATAAAAAAATATTATAAAAAAACAACTTCAATTTAATGACACAAAATCAAATATTTGTTCAATTGAAAAAGTTGTCAACTCTGCATTCCCAGATCATAATCTATTTTTTTCTAAAATAGAGTGTGGATTAGGACAGTTTCTTGGGTGTTGCCTGCCAGTTTTCATTTTTGTATGATATTAGTTACAATAATTTAATTAACAATTGGAATATACATTAAGAATACCTTCTTTTTTACTCTTTTCTTTGTGTCTGGATCCCTCTCTTCTTTTTCTATTTCAGTGATAAAATAGTCATCCAGGCTTAGCACTCTGGGTGCAGCTCCTCCACATTCAACTTCTTTATCCTAAGAAGAAAAAATAAAGAAACATCCCAAAACCATCAAAGCTAAATTTTCATACAATTTCTAAGAAAGCATTTTATTTTCATATATTCAATTCAATTAACCTGATTCTTATTTATGCTAGGACAAGAAAAGTTACACAGAGTAATTTTAAATAATGTGTATGGTGCAAAATCCAGAATGCCCATAAAAAAACTTTTCTTTGTCCTGTGGGTGGATAAATAAAAAAACCTGGAACTGGGAGAAGTAATAAAACAAGTGACTGGAACAACATGCAATTCAATTCTATTCTTCAGTACAGACTGAAGACAAAGAAAACAATTATCCACTTACCCTGATGAGCTTAGCAACATGAGTCTTTCCACTGCCTGGCAATCCTCGCATGATTATGACAATCTAAAAGAAAAACCACACACTTTAAATATTGCGGGGCTATTAAGCTGAATTCAGTAGACCAAGTAATTCTTTTTAATAACACCAGACTGGCAAGATGCAGCTGGACCTCACTTAACTATGGAAAGTGGGACGAGGAACTTTGTCAATAGGCAACACCATCATAAAGTGTGGTGCCACATAACTACTCCTAGTTACCAGCATCAAGTGGATCTTGTGTAGTTAGTGTCATACAGTCACATAATGGTCATTTGCAACCATTTGCCAGCATCCACATTGACTTTGCTTGTTGAAAGATGGATGTGAAAGTTGCAAATGGTGATGGCAGTGAGGGACTGCCGTCTTTGGTGCGAGATTTGGCTTCTGCGCATGCGCAAGTGAAATCTTCCCTGAGGACACATTCGCGAGCGAGATTTTGGTGATTTTTGCCGATATTTTTGCACAGAAGCATCTTCATAAAAAAATTCCCTTGCTGCGCAGAAGCCAAATCTTGTGCGGGAGTTCGTGTCGGGAACGTGCAGCTCCGTGCGCACCTCAAAAACAGCACCTGACTGTTCCGGTAGCGGCCCATCACTGGACCATGGGATGTGTGACCATATCAATTGTGAACTAGTTGCCAAGTACCTGAATAACAATTATATGGCTGTGGGGATGCTGCAACAATTGCAACAATGTTTGTTAAGTCCCGCTCGTTCAGTAACTTTGAACCGTTACTGAATAAGCTCAAGATCTCTGCAGATCCATAAACATTCACAAAAATAAAAACCCCACAGTGACATTATTTGTAGCAATAGTGGACTATATTTCAGATTTGGCATGATATAACACCTTCCTCCCACCAGAGTTTAGGATAAAAATAATAACGAAGGAAACCAGTATTGAAACCTCAATCATTCTGGATACTACAATAATACTACATTGCAATAATTATAGTTTAAGCAGAAAATGAGAAAACAATTTAGACAACTTGTTCGGTCAGATTAAAACAAGAAAAGATGCTATAGAATGGAAAAGGAATATATCTTTGGAAATCAACATAATGCTAGAATAACAATTAGAACTGCCCCCACCCTCCCTGTCTTTTGTAAACTACTCAAGACTCATTTATGCTGCTAGGCATGGGGGAGTTCCTAGGCCATTACAAGTTATGCATGGTATGTTTGTGTGTATGTTTGGTTTTATTATAAGGTTTTTTTGTTGTTTTATTAATTGGATTTCTACATGCTGTTTTTATCATTGTTGTTAGCCGCCCCGAGTCTGAGGAGAGGGGCGGCATACAAATCCAAAAAATAATAATTAAACAATAATAATAATAATAAAATAATATCAATCAATATCAACTTTATTTGATTAGTCAATCGACCATATCAAAGCAAGAAAAAGGACCACATCGGTCGTCATAAAACTGTGACCGGTTAAAATACAGTAAAATTGGCTAAAATAGAGGGAATTTGAATAAATAATAAGTTAAAATGCAGTATAATAAGCTAAAATTGAGTAGTAATAAAATAATAATAATAATAATAATAATAATAATAATAATAATAATATGTAAGAGTTCACATGCACAAACGGCTCTTTCTTCACATCAACCTTTTGCTCTAATTGTAATTTTCCCCAATAGCTAGTAAGTATACAGGATTCAATAATTTAATTCATAGAGAACCATCTGCTGAGAAAATTCTATGACAATATAATTGTATAATCATAGACTTAGGCAGGCAGCAAAGACTTTTGAAGGAAGCCATGAGTGCTTTAGAAAGCACTGCTTCATAAATATTAATGGAAGTATGAAATCCTTACATATAATTGTTAGAGCATATTAAAAACCTGGAGACATAGTACTTACCCGTTCTGGTCTACTTTCCCGTCCAGGCTGCTTCAATATGTCATCCACATTTTTTGATTCTGGTTTTCTCTCGACCCTTGGGGCAGGTGGCGGTCGTGGTATTGTTGGAGCAGGAATAGGAATTCTCTCCTCAGCATAATTTCTCCGATCAGCTTTCAATGAAATTTACGTGAGAGAAGAGGAAAAGAAGTCAGACATAAATACATACAAATAAAGGTTGTTTTTGTCTTACGACCGCAATTGAGTTTGACCCCTACATTTCTGTTGTTAAATGAGACATTTATTAACTGAATTTTGTTCCATTTTGTTAAGTGAATCACTGCAGTTGTGAAGTTAGTGACAAAGCTGTTAAGGGAATCTGGCCCATTGACTTTGCATGTCAAGAAACATAGAAGATTGACGGCAGAAAAATACCTCATGGTCTACCTAGTCTGCCCTTATACTATTTCCTGTATTTTATCTTAGGATGGATATGTTTATCCCAGGCATGTTTAAATTCAGCTACTGTGGTGTACCAATATAAATTCGGCTACGGGGCATTTCACCACTGCCTCTTTCACACAATATCCATCTCTGCCTGTACAGGCTGAATCGTTAATTTATTATTTAGCAATACTAGGGGAGTAGGGAGTAGGAGGCACCATGTTGTGGTGGTTCTATCTCTCCGGTCGGTCGCAGTCGGTGTTGGTAGGTGGACAGAGGTTGACCCCTAGGCCCCTCCTTTGCGGGGTGACACAGGGTTCAGTTCTCTCTCCTCTTCTATTTAACATCTGCATAAAACCAAACAAACCTAAAAACAAACAGGCAGCTTGTGGAGCAGAGGTATGATGTGTGCAGGTCCAAAGGCAGATAGCTGCCCATATCACCGCATTCTGCACCAGTTGGCGTTTCCAAATACTGTTCCATTTTATTACATTTTTAAATTAGAAAATTAAATAATTTAAATAGATTTTGAAACCCCACAATTTAACACATTTCATTTCACCAATGAAGGCGAATATACGTCTCCCAGGACAATGTAGCAGGTTGGTCACCGGGATCAGAGCCTTTTTCTTTTAAGCTTTCAGAATCGTGTTCGAACCCATCTTCAGGGGACTTCTCTCCAGCAAATTGTCATTTACTGAACTTCAGACACAAGGAATCACACTTCTGTCTAGATGCTGTCTTCCCATTAATAATTGTATTGCAATTCTTGCAAATGATGTAATTTGAAATTTAACAGACATTTGGAAGTACTGGATATCCCTTCCTTCCAATTGGCCTTTTCAATTGTATTTGTAAGCAACATCAATTGAATTTACATTTCTAGCCTCATTCTAACTCACTAATTTTCTATTCTAATTCTCAATGATTTTAGAATTATACCTCCAAACATGGAAGGCCCATGATCATAAGGACGACGATCGGGCTTCCGCTCATATGACGGTCTTTCGAATCCTCCCCTTCTTGAGACAGAATGATCTTTGTCACGGTAAGACTGATTCCTTGAAGGAGATGGCCTGTCAAATGGAGAAATCATTCATGTGAATTTATTTATTTAAAAGACTTTGGGTTCATTTATTTTAAAAACAGCATAGGATTTTATTCTTATTTATAACACGATTTTTATTTATACAGGCCGATCATATAAAAGCCACATCAATAACCATTATAAAGGCACATTTTCTTATTTAGGTATTTCTGTTTTCCATACTTGTCTTCTCGTGGGTATCGTTCTTTGTCAAATCGTTCCCGATCATGATTTCCAGAAATCCGTTCTCTGTACGGTTCTCTTTCCCTCCTGAAATCCTTGTGGTCTGCATTGGAATTATTCTGTCGTTCAAAATAACTCTCTCTCTCCTTGATGTATTGATCCCGCTGGCCGGGGTGTTCTGGGAAAAAGAAGTGAAAATAATCATTAGGAACATAGAAGATTGACGGCAGAAAAAGACCTCATGGTCCATCTAGTCTGCTCTTATACCATTTCTTGTATTTTATCTTAGGATGGATATATGTTTATCCATGTTTAAATTCAATTACTGTGGATTTACCAACCACGTCTACTGGAAGTTTGTTCCAAGCATGTACTACTCATTAGGCCTCATAATAAAGAAAATTTTGTGCTGAACTAGATTGCAAGTATAAAAGGATCACTTCAGGGAAAGTTGAACCCACTAAAGGTAGTTCTCGACATAAAAACACAATTAAACCCAACATTTCTGCTGCCAAATGAGACATTTGAGAAGTGAATTCTGCCCCAATTTACCATCTTTATTGTCATGGTTGTTAAATGAATCACTGCAGTTAATTTAGTAACACGGTTGTTAAGTAAAAGTGGCTTTTCCCCATTGACTTTGACCACGGGGATGCTGTAATGGTCGTAAGCATGAAAAATTGACATAATTTACATTTTTCAGTGCCATTGTAACTTCAAACTACAGTGGTACCTCTACCTAAGAACACCTCTACTTACGAACCCTTCTAAATAAGAACTGGGTGTTCAAGATTTTTTTGCTTCTTCTCAAGAACATTTTCCACTTACAAACCCAAGCCTCTGAAACTGCAACAGGAAAAGGCAGGGAGAAGCCTCCGTGGGGCCTCTCCAGGAATCTCCTGGGAGGAAACAGGGCCTCCACCCTCCCTATGGTTTCCCCAATTGTACGCATTATTTGCTTTTACATTGATTCTTATGGGAAAAATTGCTTCTTCTTACAAACTTTTCTACTTAAGAACCTTGGTCACGGAACCAATTAAGTACGTAAGTAGAGGTACCATCGTATTGTAAATTGAGGATTACCTATAATTATATAAACTTATTCTGCACACTATATTTAAAATATTCCAAAGCATTTAAGTTATTATATCACAAAGAGAAAAATGCAGTTCATCTTAAAAAGAAAGCTATTAAATACCAAACATATTTCTTTTTTCTCAAAGAGATATTTCTGGGACAGCAAAGAAAAATCACCTTTTGAAAAGAGTTGCCTTTCAGGAGGTTCTGGATGCAGAGTTATTCGCTCCCCGTAAGGAACTTGTTGTGCACTTTTACCGATAGTTAAATCTGTTAAACACAAATTGAAATTAGACAGTTTTAAGATACTGGCTCTAAATTTCTACCCCATTCCTAAAATGGCTTTGATGATCTGTGTATGATCAACATACTTTAAACTGGTGTATTTTCCCAGTGGCTTCACGTAGTTATTAAGCACAAGAAAAAAAAGTTAAAGGACATATGTGCTAGTCGTTCCTGACTCTAGGAGGCGGTGCTCATCTCTATTTCATAGCCAAAGAAACCCAGCGCTATCCAAAGACATCTCTGTGGTCATGTGGCCAGCATAACTAAATGCCAAAGGCATATGGAACGCTGTTGCCTTCCCACCAAGGTGGCCCCCATTTTTCAACTTGCATTTTTTACATGCTTTCAAACTTCTAGGTTGGCAGAAGCTGGGACATGTAATAAGAGCTCACCCTGTTACGGGGCACTATGGATCCGAACTGCTGATCTTTTGATCGACAAGCTCAGCATCTTAGCCACTGAGACTCTTTTATTGAACAGAATAGAGGGTTATTAAACAGCGTTGAATATTGTGCCATAATGGAATTTCCCATGCTTTGCAAACACTAATGCAACTGCTTGCTCACATAGGAGCACATTTACCACTATATAGTGACTCTAATCTCCAGCCTTCACAAGCAATCCAAAAAGATACACTGGTCAATAATATTAAAGACCACTAAGAGATTTAGCGGAACAAGCATAGATATATTCCCTCCTTTCAAATCCCAGTGCAGGTCATTAACGAGGGATACCCATGGAATTTTAATCCCCTGGTCAGACCAGAGCCCTGACCGCCAAAAGTCTACATCTGCTTCTTCCAGACTACAGTGGTACCTCTACCTAAGAACGCCTCTGCTTACGAACTTTTTGAGATAAGAACCAGCTGTTCAAGATTTTTTTGCCTCTTCTCAAGAACCATTTTCCACTTACAAACCCAAGCTTCCGAAACTGTAACCAGAAAAGGCAGGGAGAAGCCTCTGTGGGGCCTCTCTAGGAATCTCCTGGGAGGAAACAGGGCCGGAAAAGGCAGGGAGAAGCCTCTGTGAGGCCTCTCTAGGAATCTCCTGGGAGGAAACAGGGCCGGAAAAGGCAGGGAGAAGCCTCTGTGGGGCCTCTCTAGGAATCTCCTGGGAGGAAACAGGGCCGGAAAAGGCAGGGAGAAGCCTCTGTGGGGCCTCTCTAGGAATCTCCTGGGAGGAAACAGGGCCGGAAAAGGCAGGGAGAAGCCTCTGTGGGACCTCTCTAGGAATCTCCTGGTAGGAAACAGGGCCGGAAAAGGCAGGGAGAAGCGTCTGTGGGACCTCTCTAGGAATCTCCTGGGAGGAAACAGGGCCGGAAAAGGCAGGGAGAAGCCTCTGTGGGGCCTCTCTAGGAATCTCCTGGGAGGAAACAGGGCCGGAAAAGGCAGGGAGAAGCCTCTGTGGGGCCTCTCTAGGAATCTCCTGGGAGGAAACAGGGCCGGAAAAGGCAGGGAGAAGCCTCTGTGGGGCCTCTCTAGGAATCTCCTGGGAGGAAACAGGGCCGGAAAAGGCAGGGAGAAGCCTCTGTGGGACCTCTCTAGGAATCTCCTGGTAGGAAACAGGGCCGGAAAAGGCAGGGAGAAGCGTCTGTGGGACCTCTCTAGGAATCTCCTGGTAGGAAACAGGGCCGGAAAAGGCAGGGAGAAGCCTCTGTGGGGCCTCTCTAGGAATCTCCTGGAAGGAAACAGGGCCGGAAAAGGCAGGGAGAAGCCTCTGTGGGGCCTCTCTAGGAATCTCCTGGGAGGAAACAGGGCCGGAAAAGGCAGGGAGAAGCCTCTGTGGGGCCTCTCTAGGAATCTCCTGGGAGGAAACAGGGCCGGAAAAGGCAGGGAGAAGCCTCTGTGGG
The DNA here is from genome assembly GCF_031021105.1 of Erythrolamprus reginae. Lineage (NCBI taxonomy): Eukaryota > Metazoa > Chordata > Lepidosauria > Squamata > Dipsadidae > Erythrolamprus > Erythrolamprus reginae. The sequence goes on from NC_091950.1 coordinate 68,651,480, forward strand.
GCCTCTCTAGGAATCTCCTGGGAGAAAACAGGGCCGGAAAAGGCAGGGAGAAGCGTCTGTAGGACCTCTCTAGGAATCTCCTGGTAGGAAACCTCCCTGTGGTTTTCCTAACCGCACACATTATTTGCTTTTACATTGATTCCTATTGGGAAAATTGCTTCTTCTTACAAACTTCTTCTTCTTTCTACTTAAGATCCTGCTTCTTCTTCTTTCTACTTAAGATCCTAGTCATGGAACAAATTAAGTTCGTAAGTTGAGGTACCACTGTAACCATAACCTCTTCTTCCACTTTTCCCCCAAGGTGAGACTGGGAATACTGTCCAACACTAAGAGAACCAGGACAGGCTTCTTTAGAAAGCTCCTGGTTTCCTCCCAGGAGATTCCTAGAGAGGTCCTACAGACGCTTCTCCCCGCCTTTTCCGGCCCTGTTTCCTCCCAGGAGATTTCTAGAGAGACCCCACAGAGGCTTCTCCCTGCCTTTTCTGGTTACAGTTTCTGGTTACAGTTTAATAAGTAGCAATCAGAACGTTAGCAGCATTCACCTTGACCATGGCTTTGTCCACGTCCATGTTCATAGTCAACAGTCTGCTGAATAATTGGTGGCTTGCCTAATATAGATTGGGGTGCCATATTAGGCAAAGGGGGTCCGGGGATTGTTGATGGAAGCAGTGAAGCATCCAGTTCAGATAAGCCACATTCTGACATCAACCCTTTATCCTCATAACTGTCCCAAAGTCCCTGGAAACTGTCCTCATCCCAACGTTCTTCCATCATATCAGTTGCTACATTTCCCACGGGAACTGAACCCTGAGCTGCTGCTGCAGTTGAAATGGGAATTGGAACATTTGACTTCAATGGTGAAGCAGATGGCTTCCCTGCTGGAACAGAGGGTCTTGTCCCTGGAGAAGGTTTTCCAGGAGGGGGCTTAGTGGCTGGAGGAGGTTTCCGAAACAAGACAGGGGGCTTTACAATTACAGCTGGAGTAGGCTGAATAGCTTGTTTCTTCGCTGCCATTTTACCTTGCATTTCAGAAGAGGCCTGTATAACGGGAAAAGCAAAAAATAAAATTTGTAAAATAATTGTTATATCAACTTTATCAGCCATGATTCTTTTTTTCTTTTTTAGCATGCCATAAGAAACCACAGTGAACCTTGGGATTCCATTTTTCTCTCTTTCCTCTCCAATAGAGACAAGTTAGAAACATAGAAACATAGAAGTCTGACGGCAGAAAAAGACCTCCTGGTCCATCTAGTCTGCCCTTATACTATTTTCTTTATTTTATCTTAGGATGGATATATGTTTATCCCAGGCATGTTTAAATTCAGTTACTGTGGATTTATCTACCACGTCTGCTGGAAGTTTGTTCCAAGGATCTACTACTCTTTCAGTAAAATAATATTTTCTCATGTTGCTTTAGATCTTTCCCCCAACTAGCTTTCACCTTTAATCTAATCATGGGACTGCTGGAATTCATTGACCAAAACTAAGAGGAAATTGATTTTGATTGACTGACTGATACTGGTTTATTTTAAAAACTTCATCTCAAACTATGTTGCTTTAAGCTAATGTTTTTCATTAATCATAGGCTCAAATCCCAATATTCAACAAGCAACAAGTGTTTTTAATAGGAAAGTGAACACAAGAACAAGGGGACACAATCTGAAGTTAGTTGGGGGAAAGATCAAAAGCAACATGAGAAAATATTATTTCACTGAAAGAGTAGTAGATCCTTGGAAAAAACTTTCAGCAGACGTGGTTGGTAAATCCACAGTAACTGAATTTAAACATGCCTGGGATAAACATATATCCATTGTAAGATAAAATACAGGAAATAGTATAAGGGCAGACTAGATGGACCATGAGGTCTTTTTCTGCCGTCAGTCTTCTATGTTTCTATTTTTCTAACCAAATCAATCTGGTCAAATTTCTAAACTTGGATTGCCGGAAGAAGAGATATGGCAATGCACAACTCCAGTATTCATTGTCATTGTCCTTATTTGTGCAATCTCAGTAGGCTAAATGATGGGTGCTAGCATGATAAACCATTTTCCTTCATTCCCAGCCAGCATAACTATAATTTTGGAGAAGGCTACATGAAGCTATTGCATATAGTATGTCACAGAAATGAGTACACTCCCTCATATTTTGTAAATATTTATGTATATCTTTTCATGTGACAACACTGATGAAATGACACTTGGCTAAAATGTAAAGTAGTGAGTACACAGCTTGTATAACAGTGCAAATGTGCAATCCCCTCAAAATAACACAACACACAGCGATCACTATCTAAACTGCTGGCAACAAAAGTGAGTACACCCTTAAGTGATAATGTCCAAATGGGGTCCAAGTAGATGTTTCCCCTCCCTGGTGTCATGTGACTTTAATGGTGCAAGGTCCAGGTGTGTTAAATTTGGTGTTTTCGCTCACTCTCTCATACGGGTCACTGGACGTTCAATATGGCACCTCGTGGCAATGAATTGTCTGAGGATTTGAAAAAATGAATTGTTCCTCTACATAAAAATGGCCTAGAGTCCTAGACTATAAGAAGATTGCCAAGACCCTGAAGCTGAGCTGCAGCCCAGTGACCAAGACCATACAGCAGTTTAACAGGACAGATTCCGCTCAGAACAGGCTACACCATGGTCGACTAAAGTTGAATGCCGTGCTCTATGTCATATCCAGAAGATGGCTTTGGGAAACAGACGTATGAATGCTGCCAGCATTGCTGCAGAGGTTGAAGGGATGGTGGGACCACCCTGTTAGTGCTCAGACTATACATTGCATGCTGCATCAAATTGGTCTGCAGGGCTGTTGTCCCAGAAGGAAGCCTTTTTAAAGATGATGCACAAGAAAGCCCACAAATGGTTTATTGCAAACAAGCAGATTAAGGACATGGATTTCTGGAATCATGTCCTGTGGTCCCATGAGACCAAGATAAATGTATGTTGGTTCAGATGGTGTCAAGCGTGTGTGGCGGCAACCAGGTGAGGAGTACAAAGACAAGTGTGGATGTTAAGAGACATCCGCCTGGTGGTGGAAATGTCATGGTCTGGGGCTGTATGAGTGCTGCCGGGACTGGGGAGCTACTGTTCATTGAGGGAACCATGAATTCCAACATGTTCAGCGACATATTGAAGCAGAGCGTGATCCCCTCCCTTCGGAGACTGGGCCGCAGGGCAGCATTCCAACATGACAACGACCCCAAACACACCTCCAAAATGACCACTGTCTTGCTAAAGAAGCTGAGGGTAAAGGTGATGGACTGGCCAAGCTTGTCTCCTGACCTAAACCCTATTGAGCATATATGCGGCATCCTGAAATGGAAGGTGGAGGTGCGCAAGGTCTCTTAACATCCACCAGCTTCATGACATCATTGTGGAGGAATGGAAGAGGACTCCAGTGGCAACCTGTAAAGCTGTAGTGAACTCTAAGCCCAAGAGGTTTAAGGCAGTACTGGAAAATAATGGTGGTCACACAAAATATCGACACTTTGGGCCTCATTTGGACATTATCACTTAGGGATGTGCTAATTTTTGTTGCCAGTAGTTTAGACATTAATCGCTGTGTGTTGTGTTATTTTGAGGGGACATCACATTTATACTCTTATACAAGCTGTATACTCAACACTTTACATTGTAGCCAAGTGTAATTTCCTCAGTGTTGTCATATGAAAAGATATACTTAAATATTTACAAAATGTGAGGGGGTGAACTCACTTCTGTGACATACTCTATATAGGGAATTAATGAATATAATTCTTTATTGGCTAAGTGTGATTGGACACACAAGGAATTTGTCTTGGTGCATATGCTCTCAGTGTACATAAAAGAAAATACAGTGATACCTCGTCTTACAAACGCCTCGTCATACAAACTTTTCGAGATACAAACCCGAGGTTTAAGATTTTTTTGCCTCTTCTTACAAACTATTTTCACCTTACAAACCCACTGCCGCCGCTGAGATGGCCTACCTCCAGACTTCTGTTGCCAGCAAAGCACCCGTTTTTGTGCTGCTGGGATTCCCCTGAGGCTCCCCTCCATGGGAAACCCCACCTCCGGACTTCCGTTGCCAGTGAAGTGCTCATTTATGCGATGCTGAGATTCCCCTGCTGGGATTCCCCTGCAGCATCGCAAAAACACAGAAGTCCAAAGGTGGGGTTTCCTATGGAGGGGAGCCTCAGGGGAATCCCACCAGCACAAAAATGGGCGCTTCGGCTGGTAAAAGGGGTGAATTTGGGACTTGCACGCATTAATCGCTTTTCCATTGATTGCTATGGGAAACACTGTTTCGTCTTACAAACTTTTCACCTTAAGAACCTCATCCCGGAACCAATTGTTTGTAAGACAAGGTATCACTGTATATATTTGTCAAGAATCATGTGGCACAACACTTACTGATTGTCATAGGGGTCAAATAAGCAATGAAGAATCTTAGGATACAAGCAACAAGTTACAGTCATACAGCCTTAAGTAGAAGGAAATGGGTGATAGGAATGATGAGGAAAAACTATACAGTACCTTGATCCTTTTCTAAAATGTGTACTTTTTGTGAATGTTCAATGTTAAAAATGGTACAAAACAAACATAAATTAGGACATATTTTAAAAATGCTATTATTTAAAAATATCTAAGCTAGTAAATTTAAAGGGAATGGACTAATAACTGGAAGTCTTTAAGTTCTAATCTTGCCTTAGACATTTAAGTGTAGGTGGGTGACTTTGGATCAGTCACTCTCTCTCACGTCTAGGAAGAAGGCAATGGCTAGCCACTTCCAAAAATGCTTTAACCTACCTGCTTATTCAGATACCAATCAAGACCAACTTAAAGCATAAAAATAAAACTAAATCAAATGCACATCTCTCTTTTGGAACAGCATATTCTGAAATTCAGATGGGCAAGTGTTGACTTTTGTCCAGGCCATGAACACTTGAGTCAGAATATAAAATCAATTCAACCTGAAATGGTTTGGAGGATGTTTGTTTGGGAGCCAATTTGATCTAATGGTTAAGGCGCCAAGCTAAAAACCAGGAAACTATGAATTCTAGTTCTGCCTTAGTCCTGTAAATCAGCTGAATGATCTTAGGTCAATTAGGCTCTCTCAGCCCAACTTACCTCACAGGGTTATTGTTATGTGGTAAATAGGAAGAAGTGTTAGGCGTGTACTGGAGAAGAACCGTTGTACCTACCTGAACGGTCTTCTCGATGCCCTGGAAGGAGAGTCCAGCATGGGTTTAGCTCAAGTCTTATTGGTAGGACTGAGTTTCAAATTAACATAAATAAATAATAATTAGGTACCGCCCCCTTGCTGCCCCAAGTACCCAGTTTTAAAAAACGAAAAGATGTAAAGGTAATGAACTTTATTAACAACCATAATAACATCAGAAACAGTATCATTAACAAAAAACTCCCATGGTTCTTCGGGAGGGTATGGACTCTCCTTCCAGGGCATCGAGAAGACCGTTCAGGTAGGTACAACGGTTCTTCTCCCATGCCTCCTGGAAGGAGAGTCCAGCATGGGATATACCCAAGGTCCAAGGTTCAGGGAGGGAGATTGTGAACCATGGGTGGTACCTCCCCGCACACCTTCTGGAGTACCCGTCTGCCAAAAGCAGCTTCAGCTGAAGCGAAGGTATCCAATTTGTAATGGCGAATAAAAGTTGTGGGTGAACTCCAGGCCGCGGCTCTGCAGATATCCTCAAGGGGAGCTTGTGACGCCCAAGCTGCCGAAGAAGCCGCACTCCTTGTCGAATGAGCCTGTATACCACTCGGTGGAGTCCTTGCGCTCGCCTTGTATGCCTCAACTATACATAGTCTCACCCACTGGCTGATAGTATTAGAAGATACCTTGAGGCCCAGTTTGCTAGCACTAAACGACACAAACAAAGCCTCAGTCTTGCGTGAACTGCCGGTACGCCTGATGTAAAGCTTCAATGCTCTGCGTACGTCTATCTTGTGCCACTTAAGCTCTAAAGGGTGAGTACCATGAGCACAGAAATCCGGTAACACCAGCTCTAGAGCCCTGTGAAAGTGAGTGTTGATCTTTGGAAGAAAGGTGGGGTCCAGACGTAAACAAACTCTGTCTGGATAAAATTGGCACAAGTCTGATCTGACCGACAGGGCGGACAGTTCGGAAACCCGCCTTGCCGAGGTGACCGCCACCAAAAAGGCCGTCTTAAAGGAAAGGTAACGCAATGGAACAGTTCTCAACGGTTCAAATGGTGGTCCCGTGAGGGCCTGAAGAACCAAGGTCAAGTCCCATGTGGGAAAACGACGAACAGGAGGGGGATGCGTGTTGGTAGCCCCTCTGAGAAAATCCTTAATCCAAGGGTGACTAGTTAAAGGTCCCCCATCGTCCCGCTTTATAATGGTGGCAAGCGCTGCGACCTGGCGTTTTAGCGTGTTTGGCGCCAAACCTTTCTCCAAACCCTTCTGCAAGAATTCCAGGACAGGGATGACTGTGGAATCCTGTGGTCGAAGGTTCCTGTCATTGCAGAAGGAATGGAAGGCTGCCCAGGTTGCCTGATAAATTCGGACTGTGGAAGGGCGTCGGGCCGCTTGAATAGTTGCGATAACATTCTCGGGAAGGAGACAGCTCCTCAGCCTGTCCCCTTCAAATGCCATGCGGTTAAGTGGAACCATCGGGGTTCCGGGTGGTACACGAACCCCTGGCTGAGGCATATCCGGTCGTCTGGTATCCTCCACGGTGGAGAAATGGACAGTTCTCTGAGGTCCGCAAACCACGGTCTCCGAGGCCAATGAGGCGCTAGCAAGATCACCTCCGCCTCCTCCGACAGGATCTTCCTCACCACCGATGGAATAAGTGGAATCGGGGGGAAGGCGTACAGTAGGACCTTTGGCCACTGAAGATGTAGTGCATTGACTCCTTCGGCTCCCGGAGTTGGAAAACGGGAGTAGAACCTCCGGAGTTGGGTATTCTGGGGGGTAGCGAATAGATCCACCACCGGTTCCCCGAACCGACGCGAGACTTCCTGAAACAGACCCGGATCGAGCCGCCACTCCGCCGGGTCCAGTTCCTGGCGACTGAGCCAATCCGCCTGCTTGTTGTCCTCCCCCGCGATGTGCTCTGCATGGAGGGAGGAAAGATGAGTCTCCGCCCAGTTGAAGAGAAGGACCGTCTCTTCCATCAATCTGAGAGAGCGCGTTCCGCCCTGGTGATTTAAATGCGCCCTGGTCGCTACGTTGTCCGTGCGTACAAGGACGTGGTGACCTTCCAGTAAGTTGGCGAAGGCCAGCAAGGCCAAGCGGACAGCTCTCAACTCCAAGAAATTGATGTTTATTGGACATAGCTCCTGGGGGCTCCAGAAGCCCTGAGCCACCTGGGACTGGATGTGAGCCCCCCACCCCAGCAGACTGGCGTCTGTGGTGAGGATCGTGTGGTGGCATGGTCCGAAGGAAGTGCCCTGCCGCAGTGCTGCAGATCTCCACCAGCGGAGGGAGAGTTGCAACTCGCGTCCCACGACGGTTAGACGGTGTGTATGGCTCAATCTGCGACGCTGAAAAGGAAGCAAGGTCCACTGGAGCAGTCGATAATGGTAACGGGCCCAAGGAACAATGTCCACGCAGGATACCAGGGTCCCGAGTACCTTTGACAGGAAAGACAACGGCACCGTTCGGCTCTGTTGAAGGCCGCCTATGAGGGAACAGATGCGGTGCTGTCTCTCCGGGGATAGATACACTCTTTGAGAGACCGTATCTATCACCGCACCCAGATGAATGAGTCTGGTGGCCGGAGCCAAATGGCTTTTTGGCATGTTGATGGTAAAGCCATGGCGTTGTAGACAAGACATCGTGGTTTGTAAGTCCTTGTGCGCCCTCTGGCGGGTTGGGGACAGAAGTAAGATGTCGTCCAAATATGCGAGAATCCGGATAGGTCGGGACCGCAGATCGGCCAGTAGCGCGTCCAGTACCTTCGTAAAGGTACGTGGGGCCGATGATAGGCCAAAGGGCATGGCCCTGTACTGGTAATGGACGTTGTGTAGACAGAATCGCAGAAATTGTCGATGGTACGGGTGTATGGGAATGTGCAGGTAGGCCTCCTTTAAATCCACTGAAGTCAGAAGGTCCCCTGCTCGAACAGAGGCCAGGATGGAGCGGAGGGAGGCCATCTTGAACCGTCGGTACAGAATATACTGGTTCAGACGTTTGAGGTTCAAGATGAGCCTGCAACCCCCGGAGGCCTTGGGTACAAGGAACACCCTTGAGTAGAATCCCGTACCCTTGGAATTGTCCTGAACAGGTTCGATCGCCTGGATCTGTAAAAGGTGGAGAATTTCCTGATCTAACAGAGACCTCCTTTCGAAGTCTCTGGGGACCGGACAGGCGGTAAAATGGTGTGGAGGGTCGTGGAGAAATTCGATCTTCAGTCCCTGCGAGACAGTGGCTAAGACCCAAGGGTCTGAGGTAGTAGCTCGCCACCTCTCGCTGAACTTTTGTAGCCTGCCCCCCAAAGGAATGTCGTCCAGGCAGTCACTTGGCACGTCTGGCGTTCCGCTGTTGGTATCCCCGGTATGGGCGTCTCGTCTGGGAGAAACCTCTGCCTCGTTCCTGGGAGTACTGACGGTCACTCCGGTAGGATGTGGAAAAGGCCCCCTGTGAGTAAGGTCTGGCCTGCTGTGAAGGGGCGGACCACGAGTCCCACCGAAAGGACTGCCTACGGGAGTACGGACCAGCCCTGCGGTCCTGGCGGCGGAAAGATCTTGGGAGGACCTTCCTTTTATCCTTATCCTCCACCAGGACAGGATCTAGGGCCTCCCCGAACAATTTAGTGTCTTCAAAGGGAGCCGAAGACAAAGTCCACTTGGACTTGGCATCCACCTGCCAGTTCCTGAGCCAAAGCAGGCGCCTTGACGCAATGGTGGAAGCCATAGCCCTGGAGGCAAATTTCGCGGCATGCAGGGTGGCATCTGTGGAAAATTCCGCAGTAGCGAGGAGCTTATTCAAGTCCTGCCGCAGTCGAGTCTCTTCAGGAGCCAGTCTCGCCTGAACCTCCTGAATCCACATAATGGATGCCCGACTGAAGAAGGAGGCAGTGGAAGCTGCTCGAAGAGCCCAAGCGGCCATCTGGTGGGTCTTTTTGAGAAGAGTCTCCGCTCTCCTTTCATCCGGTTTCAAATTGTCCGCCGTCTCTGAAGGCACAACCGTGCGGGAAACCAAAGTGGCCACCGGCTTGTCCACGGGGGGGAACTGGAGTAGCGTCTCCATGCTGTCATCAAAGGTATAAAACCTGCGTTCCAGGTTAGAAGGCCCCTGCGCCGCCGCCGGATGTTGCCACGGGCGCTTGACATTCTCGAGGAAAATCTCCAAAGCAGGAACCTTGTCCGATTCCTTCGCGGGTTCCTTGCATAAAGCAGCCGAGGTGCGTGGCCCGTCTGATGGCTCCACTAGTGGGGTTGCTCCTGGCACATCTAAGGCTTGTTTTGCCTTGCGCAATAAAACCCTATACAAGGAGGGTTTAAAAAGTCCCGCCACTGCTGGCTGCTCTGGAACAGTGAATTCATCATCTGACAGGCCCTCACCGTGGTCACTGTCCTCTTCAAAGTCAGTATGGTCAATGGATACAGAACCCAGCCCAGTCGGGGGCGGTGGTGCTGACCAGATGTCTCTGGGCTGGATAGGCTGAGAGGGAAACACATTGGCTCGTTGTGTTGCCGCAGCTATGCCCTGCGTAAAAGCATTGGCCACAATGTCCTGTATAGCAGGGGCAAAGGCCTGCCAAGCATCTGCATTGTCTCTAAGCCCCGCTGCCGTGGGGGTGAAGGTAGATGAAGGCACATAACATGGTGTCTGTAGCTCCCCTTGAGACAGTGCCTGCCTATGAAAGGAGGTAGGCCTCTCAGGCCTCGCTGCAGGTGATGGCAATGGAGGGGGGATGTGCCTGTCAGGGGACCAGTCTCTCTCCGTTGCGGTGCCCTGGAGCCCCATAGAAAGCGCAGGTGAAAGAGCAGATGGAGGAAGGGGCTGGAACGGGCCTATAGTTAGTCCCCCTACGATGGGGGGGGACAAGGCCGCCTCCAGACGCTGCTCTAGGGCCTTGATCTTCCTCTCAGCCTCACGAAGAGAGGAGCTGGATTGAGAAGGCTTATTTTTAGGCTTGTTGGCCTTATCCTTCCCCTTGACCGGAGTTTTGACTGCCTGGGCCTGCTCCTCCCCAGTGACAAGTTGATCAGCCATATTTATTGGTATGGGGCAGCGTACTCACAATCCAAGCCACAAACAATGAACAGCCACAGTCGTTTGTTCAGGAATAGAAAGCTCTGCCACACAAATGATGAGCAAGCAGGCAAAGCTGACAGTGAAAAAGCAGCCCTCTCATAGGCTGTCAGCCGGTCACGTGACCCCTTCGGCTGTCACTGGGCAGACTGCCTAGAGCAGATAACTTGGCCAGCTGCCCAGTTCGCGCCTAATTAAAACGGCAATCAATGCCGTTCGCGCTCTTGGCTTGGTGCCAGCAACAAAAAACATGGCGACGTGAGGCGATATAGAAGCCTCCAATGCAGCTCGCTATTGCGAGCGCTCTAACAGCTGTTCGGCGGCTCCTAACGGCCGCCGCGGCTTTTTTTCTTGCTTCCCTTGTCTCTCGGCGCCATCCAAGGCTGCCCGACGAAGCAGCAGTCCCCGCTAGCCGCTCGCTCTTTGCGAGCGCTCGAACAGCTGTTTGGCGGTTCTTAATGGCCGCCGCGGCTTTAATTCCGGCATTCTCCGCTCTCGCCGCCCCCGACAATGGGGAGGGGCGGACCCCCCCCATCTGGGGTGATATGGGCTCACTAGACCACCAGGTCAGTAATTATCATTATAATGATAGCCCCGTTGCTCCTCGGTGGGCAGTACCCGCTGAGAGAAGAGGCCCCAAAAGGAGAAAAGGTGGGGGTGGTGCCCGCGGAGGGCAGAGACCCCATCAGAAACAGGAACCTAGTAAAGGAGAAAAAAGGGGAAAAAAATTACAAGGTTCACATACATTTAATATACATTAAACTACATTTACATACTCAACCCAAAGGGAGAGAGAAAAACTCATGTCCTTAACCTCGACTGAGTTTTTTAAAACTGGGTACTTGGGGCAGCAAGGGGGCGGTACCTAATTATTATTTATTTATGTTAATTTGAAACTCAGTCCTACCAATAAGACTTGAGCTAAACCCATGCTGGACTCTCCTTCCAGGAGGCATGGGAGAATATGGTATTCTCCAATAATCTCTCATCTATGCCTGACCCTACTTTTTTTCCAAGTCCAGACAAAATCAACTTGATTCTGCCATCAACTAAAAACGCTATAGAGCACTGCACACCAGAACAACTAGACAAAATAATAGCTTTTTACCTTCACCTTTAGTTTTAGCCATCACTCAGCTAAAATAATTCCTTCAACACTGTCAAACTATTTAGTAAGTCTGCACTACTATTAATCTTCCCATCACCCATCTTCTCCCACAAATGACTTTAGGACTGTTGCTTGTATCCTTACAATTTATATTGACTGGTTCCTAATATGATTGGGTTGCTTATTTGTACATGGACTATCATTAAGTGTTGTACCTTGACGATTCTTGATGAACTTATCTTTTATGTACATTTGCACCAAGACAAATTTCTTGTGTGTCCAATCACACTTGGCCAATAAAATTCTATTCTATTCTATCCTATTCTATTTCAAGAAATGCTATGCTGAACACTCTATTACTATCTTTTAGAAAGCATATAGAATCATTCTGAACCTTGTAAGAATAAAACACATAATAATTTCTGTGTCTGGTACTTTATAATATATACCAGTACCATTTTCATTATATATTTTGTGGATTATCATTAATCCTACTTTGTGTTTCTTTTTCAAATGAAAAGAAATACATTTTATACTTAGAATTTTTTAGAAACTAAAAAGGAATAAAATGTTACATGATATTTCCTGCTTTGTAATTAAAGACTATTGTAATAAGTTCGGGTCGTATGTGACCCGAAGCCAAGTTTGAGTCCCTGTAAAAAATTTTCCCTGCATATCTGAAACTTGAAATTTCATGAATTTTCATCATTTCAGGGGTTCTCTCTATGAGAATTTTTTTTGGGGGGGGGGGGGGTGGGGGGCTTAGTTTTTGCTGGGCAAAAAAACTTCCTAATGTTATGTTCGGGTCACATACGACCCGGACCGAAAACTCTTCATTTGAAGTGCTTATGTTTGGTCAATTTGAAAACTTTTTTCACTTGGAAAGTAGTCTGAACATTTCTGCACACAATGATATGAAAATTGAAATGAAAAAATTAATCCTTATTGGTTTATTTTGTACATAAATGTGCCCCCCCCGTTTTTGTGAATTTTTTTCAATTTATGGATAGTTTTGCTTGCAAAATCCATTCTATTTTACTGGAGTTGGTGTGGGATTGGTAGCTTGAACATTTCTGAATATAAGAAAAATATAAAGGAACTGAAAAAAATTATTCTTACTGGTTTTTTAACATCAGAAATAAGGCCTCCCCCCACCCTCGGCTGCTTGCAATCATTTTCACTTTTTATTTTTTAATGCTCCAAATCCGAAATATTCTTTAAAATCTTAGGCATCCATTTACTCAATTTAACAATGCTGATCATCAAAAAATATTTTTGGGGTGGTGGCTAATTGTTTTCTGGGCAAAAAAAAAATCATAACTTCGAATCTGTTTCTGTTCGTATATGACCGGACCAAAAATATTTTTTTTAGGTACTTGAATTTGATCTTTTTGAAAACTTTTTCAACTGGAAAACTAGTTTGAACATTTATGAACATAATGATATGAAAATTGAACTGGAAAAATTGAGACTTATATTTTTATTTTGATCAAAAAGCCCCTCCCCCCATCCTTTCTGAATTTCGTGTCAATTTCTATTTTTTAAGGCTACAAATCCCTAAGGAATTTCCCCCCAAAAGGTTTGATATACTAAATTGAACATTTCTGAACATAAGAAAAATATAAATGAACTGAAAAAAATGGTTCTTATTGGTTTATTTTTGCCACAAAAGGGCCACCCCCCCCCCCGGCCTTGCTGTGTGCCATTATTGTCACTGTTTATACATATTTGTCTAGAAATATTTGGAATATCCTTTTGAAAATCAACCACATTGTAGCCAGATAACTAATTTTATGAAAGAAATCCATTTTACTAAAAAAAGTATGTAAGTTTGAAATTAACAGCATAATTTTTATATAAATTGAAATAAATTTATATGCAAAATAAACCAATATGCATCAATTTTTCCAGTTCAATTTTCATATCATTATGTTCAGAAATGTTCAAGCTACAAATCCCACACCAACTTTAGCAAAATAGAATGCATTCTGCTAGCAAAACTATCCATAAAGTAAAGACTATTTCACAAAAACGGGGGGGGGGCACATTTATGTGCAAAATAAACCAATAAGGATTAATTTTTTCAGTTCAATTTTTATATCATTGTGTGCAGAAATGTTCAAGCTACCAATCCCACACCAACTTTAGTAAAATAGAATGGATTTTGCAAGCAAAACTATCCATAAATTGAAAAAAATTCACAAAAACGGGGGGGAGGCACATTTATGTGCAAAATAAACCAATAAGGATTAATTTTTTCATTTCAATTTTCATATCATTGTGTGCAGAAATGTTCAGACTACTTTCCAAGTGAAAAAAGTTTTCAAATTGACCAAACATAAGCACTTCAAATGAAGTGTTTTCGGTCCGGGTCGTATGTGACCCGAACATAACATTAGGAACTTTTTTCGAACAGAACAGAAGGGTTAATGAATTCTGACTTTTGATGCAGCAAAATATGTTCCAGTAGAACCATCTATCAATAGCATTAGGACAACATTAAAGCATTTGTTTTTACACAAATGCTATGTTGATTTTTTTTTAAAAAATCTGAAAGTAAAATTTAAGACAAAATTCTACCAGAAAATTAAACACACTCTTATGAATTAAGATTTGAAATTCTCCTATAGTTATCTACCTTAGAATCAAAAAGGAAGACCAGACTATAAATGCTTTTTAAAACATACAGTCTATCTGAACACCATTTATATGCCATATTTTAATTTACCTGGAAGTTATCTTTCCTAGCAGGTAGCCTTTGTAACCTAGGTATTTCTTGTGATAAGAGTTCAGACATTTGAGCATCAGGAACAAAGTCATTCAACTTCTGCATATGTTCTTTTTGTTCCCTATAATCAGAAAAGTATATTGTTTGTCTTTTTAAGGATATAAACATACACATGGCCATAAGTTAAAAAGAGCAGTTGCGAAAAAATGAACCTAGAATCTTTAAATGTGTTACTTGCCCTCACAACAACTTTAAAAGTACAGTGATCCCCCGCTCGTTGCGAGGGTTCCGTTCCAGGACCCCCCGCAACGAGCGGGTTTTCGCGAAGTAGCGCTGCGGAAGTAAAAACACCATCTGCGCATGTGCAGATGGTGTTTTTACTTCCGCAGCGCTAGCGAGGAGCCGAAGATTGGGGGCGGCGCGGGTGTTTTAAAACGTCGCCGCCGACATGGGGGGCTCGCTAGCACACCCCCGAACCCCCAACCCGGGTTTGGGGGTGTGCTAGCGAGCCCCCCATGTCGGCGGGGACGTTTTAAAACACCCGCGCACCTTCCCAACTGAGCCCTCAAGCCAAGCGCCAAAGGCGAACTTCTGCGCTTGGCTTGAGGGCTCAGTTGGGAAGGCGCGCGGGTGTTTTAAAACGTCGCCGCCGACATGGGGGGCTCGCTAGCACCCCCCCGAACCCCCAACCCGGGTTTGGGGGTGTGCTAGCGAGCCCCCCATGTCAGCGGGGACGTTTTAAAACACCCGCGCACCTTCCCAACTGAGCCCTCAAGCCAAGCGCCAAAGGCGAACTTCTGCGCTTGGCTTGAGGGCTCAGTTGGGAAGCGGCCCGAGCGAACGGCGTGGGCGGGAGAAGGGCGCGCGAGCCGCGGGCAGGCAGGCTGCGGACAAGCCGTTCGCTCGGGCCGCTTCCCAGCTGAGTACTCAGCCGGGAAGCGGCCCGAGCGAAGCGGCAGCAGCGAGGAGTTTGCGTGGGCGGTGGTGGGGAAACTCCTCGCTGATGCCGGCCAAGAGGGGGAAGACCTAGGGAAGCCGCCCAGCAGCTGATCTGCCCGGCGCCATCTACGCATGCGTGCCCATAGAAAAAAAGGGCACGCATGCGCAGATGGTGTTCTGACTTCCGGGTTCAAAAATCGCAAATTACCCTGTTCGCAATGGTCGGGGACGCAATAACCGGGTTATCACTGTATATTATACCATCTATTCAAGAATAGAATTGTATTGACATCATTATAATATTATATAATTACACACTTAAGCAGCAGTAGTTGAAAATTAAACAAAGTTAAAGGCAACCTTCCAATAGACTGTTTATTTACTGCATAAATCTTTTAAGATACAGGATCACTAAAGATATAATCTATGGGTGTAAGATAAAACTCTCTTGGAAGAACTATTAATTGGTAGCCTTCCTGAGAATTAGCTTATTTTTCAAATGTTTTTATGGAGTTTGTTGATGGAACTGTATTTGTAAAAAAAACCCCCTATATGAATCATTCTATAAATTTTCCAGATTTCCCCACCCCCTATGCCCTTCTTCACTTTGAGATTTCAAGATAAGATTCTTTCTTCATCACCACAATTAAAAAAAACAAACACTACCGTACTATGTTATTTGAACTCTTTTATCACTTCTTGTGCTTATATATTTAATGGCAGGTCCAAATTAAATTAAAATGAAGATTAACTCCTTTAGTTTAAGAGATATAATATACTATTTAAAATGGTTACTTCAATGGATTCAAAAGAAAGTTCAACTTGCATAAAATGCCCTTTTATCTAAAGTGATTAAAAGATGTATAGCTGATGCCTGACTACATTTTTGAAGCACTTTGTAAGGGTCATTTATACAAACAGAAGACTGAGTTAAATATAATTATTCTAAAATAAGGCAAGGGGGAAATAAAATCAACTCACCGTATCATCTTTAGTTCTTGGGCAGCCTTCAGGATTATTTCATGTTGCCTTTGACTAAGAACCATTACTCCTCCTAACGACTGCTCAGAGGCTAAATTTGGCTCTTCTTCCAACATGTCACATGAGCATGGTGGAATGGGTGGTGGATCCAGACGATTGTCTAAAGATATAAATCTATCCATTTCATCAGGATACCACTTCTCTGGAAGCCTTTCTCTTTCCCAGTCTCCTGTGTCAGGAGGGAAATCAGACTGTTCTCTCCATGTATCACGTCTTTCTGGATATTCACGAATTCTAATCTCCCCTCTGTCTCTAGAATCTCTGTTGTAGAAATCTCGGTCTCTCTCTTCTAACCACCTGTCCTCATGATATCTGTCTATTGGAGGAAGTGGCGGCAGTGGCGGCAAAGGAGGTAGAGGCGGAATGTCCATATCACAATTCATTGTGTCTCTGTCTCCCAATGATCGAAAATCATTGTCCCAGCTTCTTTCCAATTCACGATCATACGCATCCAAGGGTCTTCTGATCATGCCAAGATCCCTGTCTCCCTCTCTGTCTCTACTCAATGGTCTTTCCCAATCGTCCCAAAATGGTTTTTGATCCACCAAAGGAGGTAAAGGTGGAAGAGGGGGAAGTGGTGAAAGAGGGGTTAAAGGATGGTGTTGTGGTACCCCCTCATCTCTCTCATATGGATCAAGGGAATCATACCTGTCATCTAGGTCGTGCCAATATCTATCTCTTTCCCAATCATCTAATCGTCTGTGTTCTAAAGGAGGAATATCTCTGTAGTCAAATGAGCGACCCTCTTCTCTGCTTTGCTCTTCATAACTCCATGGAGGCCTGGGTGGTTCTTTGCAAAATGGTGGTAAATTTTCAACATTCCCTCCAAGTCCTGTATCGTGTCTATTTAGATCCTGGTCCCGAATGCCAGGCCTTCTAATGGGTTCTCTTTCCTGACCATTACCTTGTCTATCTATGTCCCTCTCTCTGTTAGTAGGTTGTCGACCTGGGGGTCTCTCCCTACTTCCAATTTGCCAGTCCAGTCCTCTCTCCTGACTGCTGGGAGGCCTGATTGTACCACTTTCTTGGCTATTTGCTTGGATTCTTTCCCTGCTGCCCATCAGAGGAGCTGGTAACCCTCTTTCCTGGCTGTTTGATTGCTTGCCCGGTACTCTTTCCTGGTTACCTCCCTGTCTACCCATCCCAGATTCCCAGTTGCTTAACTGACCTTCTGGAGGTTTGTCACGAGTTTCTAGCCGGTGGCTTATATCTCTACCAAAATTATCCGTTGATTGACCTTTCCCTCTATTTGCTACTCCCCTTCCTCTCCCATCTTCTAATCGGTCCCGTCCTCTGCCTCTGGTATCTTCCATTCTAAACTGGCCTCTCCCTCTGCCAGCTGGCCCTATTCCTTGGTTATCTCCTGGCTTCATTTGTCCCTTCTCCTTCATTTCTGGCTTAGATGGTTTCTTATTCTGATTATTGTCTGGAGAAACAAGTTTATTTTCTGTAGAGTTCATATCCTTATTTCCTGCGTTTCGTGATGGCAGTAATGTTTTCGTCCCTCCTGTTGTTTGAGGAATATTGGAACCTGGTAGCTGATGCAGACTTGTGGAAATTGAAGAAGTTTTGGGTGTCTCTACATGTAATCCGGAATCCATGGCACTTGGTTTCTTTATTTCTGACATTGCTTCTACGGCCTCCTTCCTGGATGAATTTTGCTGTACATTAGGCAGACCCTTATCTCGCTGAACTGAGCCAGAAGCCTTTACATCAGGTATAAATTTAGATTTATTGACAGAATCAATCAGTGGTTCTTTATTTTTTCCTTGATGGCTCTGTGGTCGCAAAAAAGGTTCATCCCACCATGATCCACTTCCTTGAGAAGACTGCATTTGGGATGTTTCCGAAGGAGTGTAAAAGGCTGCTGCTGGCCCCCGAGGGATCATCCCCTGTTTTCCAGAAGATCCATCTATGTGCTGATTCGGGGCTCTTGCCCTTGGACCTTCTAAGCGTTGACCCTGAAAATTAGGATCTCTTTGTCTTGGAGGCTCAAAGCCTCTTCCCCGAGGTCCATCAAATCTGTGGGATTAGACAGAATTTTTTTTTTAATTAATAGCTTTAATGAGGCTTTTCTATGAAACAATTCTCCTGGTGAGAGACATAAACATAAAATTTAATTTATGTGTATAAAACAGTGTACACTTACTGTATTGAGTGAGACAACACCTGGGAGAATTGGATAGTGGGGGGAAATGTGTTCGTTATTAACTGGTCAGCTTTCCATTATCCCATTATTCACTGCAGAAATAGTTTGCGCTACCTTGACATTCTCCCCACTGGGAATATTGGCTTTCTTATGACTTAATCATAAGAACAGACTAAAGTTTCAGTTCAGTTTATTGATTGAAACTATATTAACTAAAATAGGGCAAACTATAGCAATGAGATAATTGGATAAGACAATCTCCTGGACAGTTGGCCCCAATCTGATTAAGGTAGGAAGTTCTCAGTTGGATGGCTTTAGCCAGCTATAAGCCTGGTAGCCTTATTTTTTACTACCTGTGTGTTTGCATCTTGGAAAATGTAAGATAAGCTATTAATGGGCCTCAGTGGGCTATCAATAGTGATAGCACTTAGACTTACTGTATTTTTCGGGCTATAAGACGGACCCTTTTCTTTGCTAAAAGAGGCTGAAAATTTGGGTGTGTCTTATATTCTGAATGTAGCTTTTTTTTAAGCCCCCCCCCCCCAAACCCTAACCAGGTGCTAACAATCTTCCCAGCTCTTACCGGCTTGCAAGCTTTTTCATTGTTACTCTCTTTGAAGAATGTCTCCAAACCTTGTCTTTGTAGGGGTTTTTTTCATTACTTGCTCTGAATGTTTCTTTCCAGCCCTAACTAGGTGCTAATGATGTTCCCAGCTCTTATTGGCTTGCAAGTTCTTTCATTGTTATTTTCTGAAGAAGGTTTTTTTAAAGCCCTAACCAGGGGATAAAATAATGTGCTGAAGCTGACCAGACTAAAAACACTAGCCAAATGAATATCTGGTAAGCAGATTCTTTTCCTTATTTTCCTCCCAAAAACTAAGGTGCATCTTATACTCCAGTGTGTCTTATACTCTGAAAATTATGATATATACCACTTCACAATGCTTTACAGACCTCTCTAAGTGGTTTGTTGAGTCAGCATATTGCCCCCAACAATCTGGGTCCTCATTTTACCAACCTTGGAAGAATGGAAAGCTGAATTGACATTGAGTCTGGTGAGATTTGAACTGCCAAATTGCAGGCAGCCAGCAGTTAGCAGAAGTAGCCTGCAGTACTGCATTCTAATCATTGCGCCACCTCGGCTCATATGCTTATCAATCAATGATTTTGAAAGTTGTGCTATGGTTGAAGTATATAGTTGGCAGTCAAAGAAGATATGAGTAATATCCTGTCTCATATATACAATTTTTTTCCTGAATAAGGTATTTGATGAAGCTAGCTTGTGTTTTATCATAGACTTCAGAAACTCAAATCTTGTTCTGATTAGGGCTGTTCTGTCAGGCCCATAATTTGATGTGTTTTTCTAACCGAAAATGATTTCTTGTTCTGAGTCAGCCATTTAAAGTTATTTGATATTAACAACTGTCTTTATGTCAACTTGAACACTAAAGTATCATGTAGGCATATTTCATTATGTTTCTAGATAAAGGTTTTTAAATATTTTTCATTGGGGATTCCAAATTGATTTTTCATCAAACATTTTTTATCCTTGTCATAATGTTAATCTATTAGTATTTTTTTTAAAGAATAGAATAGAATTCTTTATTGGCTAAGTGTGATTGGACATATTATGTAGTATATGATTTACCAATACACTACCTGCACCTGATAGTTGAAATAGGATTAATGCATTAAAATTTGTGGATGAAATGATCCCCCCAGGGATTTGATATTTGAATAAACATTTGTAGAAATGTTAATTATGCATTATTTATTCTAGCTGTGTTCTTTCTTTCAGGGCAAAATTCAACTTCAAGTCAGATAAAATGGCAAAATATTTAAAGGCATTCATTTTAAATCTGCAGAGAAGGGCAGCATACAAATCCAATAAATAAATAAATACAAAACACAACTTGTACAATTTCCTTTAAAGTAATGAAACCAGAGAGTACTTGAAATGACTGCAGAGTATTTCTGATTATCAAATGATTCTGGTCACTAATTTAAATAAAAGTTGACTTATAACAAATATTGCTGGAGGTAATATATAACAAATATAAAGTAATGTATTACAAAAATTCTGAGGTAGGCTTTATATTTGGTTTGCCAGTATTCTAGCTGCAAGAAGCTTCGGAGCATCTGATATAATACATAAGCTTCAGTTCCAATTACCATTGTGAATTTATGTACTCTTCTATACCAGTAATTCTCAACTTACAAGTTTGTTTAGTGACTGTTTAAAGTAATAACATCATGGGAAAAAATGAGTTATGACCATTTTTCATATTTATAACTGTTGCTGAATTCCCATGGTCATGTGATCAAAATTCAGATATTTGATAAGTGACTGATACTCATGACAGTTGCAGCTTCCCGAGGTCACGAGATCACCTTTGCGACCTTTGTAAAAAGCAAAGACAATGGGGAAGCCAGATTCACTTAACAAACATGTTATTAACTTAACTGCAGTGATTCACTTAACAACTGTGGCAAAAAAGTTGTAAAACAGGGCAAAACTGAGTGAACAATGTCTCACTTACCAACAGAAATTGACGTTGCAAGTGGAGCAATATCTGAATACCCGAAGGCAGTGATGGCAAACCTTTTTTTCCTTGGGTGCTGAAAGCGTGTGTGTTGTGCTATCACGCATGCAAAAGTGCCCATACCCATAATTCAGTACCCACTGATAGCGAAAATGGCCTCTCCCACCCCCCACCCCCCGGAGGCCTTCTAGAGATCTGAAACAGCCAATTTCCCAACCTCTGGTGAGCCTGGTAGGCCTGTTTTTCACCCTCTCCAACCTCTGGTGAGCCTGGTAGGCCTGTTTTTCGCCCTCTCCAACCTCTGGTGAGCCTGGTAGGCCTGTTTTTCACCCTCTCCAAGCTTGAGGCTTCCCTGAAGCTTGGGGAAGGCAAAAATGCCCTCCTCCACCCTCCCAAAGACTCTCCGGATACTGAAAATGCCCTCCCAGAGCCTACGGGTGAGCCAAAAATCAGCTGGCCAGCATGCACATTGGAGCTGAGCTAGGGTAACGGCTTACGTACCAGCAGATATTGCTCCGTGTGCCACCTGTGGGACCCCGTGCCATAGGTTCGCTATCACTGCCTTAGGGAGGTGATGGCAAACCTATGGCATATATGTCACAGGTGGCAAGTGAAGCCATATCAGAGGGCATGCGAGGCATTGCCCTATGTCAGCTCCAGGGCACATGCACGCGCTGGCCAGCTGATGGCATTGGGAAAGGCCATTTTCGCCCTCTGGAGGCTTCAGGGACCCCTCCTAAAGCCTGGGGATGGCAGAAAACGGCCCAATGGGCCAACCAGAAGTTCGTTTCTGAACATCCTGTTGGTCCGTTTGGTCATTTTTCACTGTCCTCATGCTTCAGGGAAATCTATGCACATGCATGGGGGCAGTAGATGGTGGGTTGTATGCATGTGTGTGTGGAGGACATGGGTGTAAGCACATGTGCATGTGCTAGTGTGTGCTCAAACACCCGTTTGGCACACGACCCAAAAAAGGTTTGCCATCACTGACCTAGGATCTTCCTTAAGTGTAAATATGAGCTATGCACCAAGACAAATTCCTTGTGTGTCCAATAATACTTGGCCCATAAATTTCTATCCTATCCTATCCTATCCTATCCTATTCCAATCTATTCCATTCCATTCTATTGTATTTGGCTGTGTAGTTTCTGTTTTTCTTCTGTGTGATTTGGGATTTTCTTCTGAATTGTTTATGAAAGCATTTTGGCTACAAAATTGTTGACAAACAACTTTCTGAGTTTACTCCTGAATGTTGCTGGAAAACCGCTGCACACAGACCAGATCCTCAGCCTTCACAAGCAACCATCCCAGTGCAGACAATAGAAGCTGTGTCCAGACCCTCTTCAGAAGGGACACAACACAGTGCAGTACCACAACACTAAGAAAAGCAGAAGAGAAATGGCTGCTTGACGTCTTTCTCATTAACGGCTGTCCAAAAAACTTTGCATTCTGAAACACAGCACTCAAACCACACCACACCACACAGCCAATTACCATGCAAGAACTAACCCTACTATACACAAAAGAGGAAATGACACCCAGAATCCTTTAATGCCTAGGAATAGCAATAGCCCTCAAACCCACAGCCACACTCTGCCAGGAATTATCCAGAACCAAAGGCAAGATACAGAAAGATGGAAGAAACAATATAATGTACAAAATCAACTGTAACCATTGTAACCAATTCTGTTTGGAACAAACATCATGTCAATGAAAATCTAGGATCCACGAACATTGGCTGGCTGTCAAAAACTGCAATCCGAAATCCTTAATCGGTTCTCACATTGACACCAAATAGCACCAGTTTGATTGAAACAATACAAAACTCATTGGCACATTACCACCCATCACGGTTGAAATTTCAATCATGCCTGACACTCCACAAGCAACTCCATCAATGGACACATTGACCTCCAAGCTGTCTACAAACCCCTCAGAATCCAAATCAACTGCATAGCCAACCAGAAAGAGCGCTGACCCTCAACCAACCCATGCAATTCCCCTCCAGCAGCAGTTCACTTCCCAATGACTCTGACCTGATGTAATCTCCCTATCACAAGACCTTCACTCGACGCACCCACACTTGAAACATAGAAACATAGAAGTCTGACGGCAGAAAAAGACCTCATGGTCCATCTAGTCTGCCCTTATACTATTTTCTGTATTTTATCTTAGGATGGATATATGTTTATCCCAGGCATGTTTAAATTCAGTTACTGTGGATTTATCTACCACATCTGCTGGAAGTTTGTTCCAAGGATCTACTACTCTTTCAGTAAAATAATATTTTCTCATGTTGCTTTTGATCTTTCCCCCAACTAACTTCAGATTGTGTCCCCTTGTTCTTGTGTTCACTTTCCTATTAAAAACACTTCCCTCCTGGACCTTATTTAACCCTTTAATATATTTAAATGTTTCGATCATGTCCCCCCTTTTCCTTCTGTCCTCCAGACTATACAGATTGAGTTCATTAAGTCTTTCCTGATACGTTTTATGCTTAAGACCTTCCACCATTCTTGTAGCCCGTCTTTGGACCCGTTCAATTTTGTCAATATCTTTTTGTAGGTGAGGTCTCCAGAACTGAACACAGTATTCCAAATGTGGTCTCACCAGCATTCTATATAGTGGGATCATAATCTCCCTCTTCCTGCTTGTTATACCTCTAGCTATGCAGCCAAGCATCCTACTTGCTTTCCCTACCGCCTGACTGCACTGTTCACCCATTTTGAGACTGTCAGAAATCACTACCCCTAAATCCTTTTCTTTTTCAGTATTTGCCAACACTGAACTGCCAATACAATACTCAGATTGAGGATTCCTTTTCCCCAAGTGCATTATTTTACATTTGGAAACATTAAACTGCAGTTTCCATTGCTTAGACCATTTATCTAGTAAAGCTAAATCATTTACCATATTACAGACGCCTCCAGGAATATCAACCCTATTGCACACTTTAGAGTCATCGGCAAATAGGCAAACCTTCCCTACCAAACCTTCCCCTATGTCACTCACAAATATATTAAAAAGAATAGGACCCAGAACAGATCCTTGTGGCACACCGCTTGTAACCTGACTCTGCTCAGAATACTCGCCATTAACAATAACTCTCTGATGTCTACACTTCAGCCAGCTGCAAATCCATTGAACTATCCAGGGATTAAGTCCAATCTTCACTAATTTATCTATCAGCTCTTTATGTGGAACCATATCAAAGGCTTTGCTGAAGTCCAGGTAGGCAATATCCACGGCACCACCTTCATCCAACACCTTTGTGACATAGTCAAAGAAATCAATGAGATTAGTCTGACATGATTTGCCTTCAGTAAAGCCATGCTGATTTGGGTCTAATAAGTTATTGTTTTTTATATGCTGATTTATCCTCTTTTTGAGTAGAGTCTCCATCATTTTAACTACAACTGATGTCAAGCTAACTGGCCTGTAGTTACCAGCTTCTTCTCTACTGCCCTTCTTGTGAATAGGCACAACACTGGCCATTCTCCAATCCTCAGGAACTTCTCCTGTTAACAAGGATTGGTTAAACAAATCAGTCAGGGGGGTAGCAATGACAGATCTGAGTTCTTTAAGAACTCTGGGGTGGATGCCATCTGGACCCATTGCCTTATTTATCTTTAATCGTTCAAGTTCTTCTAAGACATCGGCTTCTAAGATCACTGGAGCTGAATCCGTACAGCTGGAAGCAATGCTATATCCCTCTATAGTATTATTTTGTAAGGTGTCTTTTGAGAAAACTGAACAGAAGTAGCTATTGAAATGGTCAGCGATCTCCTTATTCCCATTAAAGTCCTTATAAACAGAAGAACATACATCTCCGCTGAAGATGTTACCTAGCCTGGTAACACAGTGTTAAGAAAGCAACCCACCAGCTCGAAGGATGAACCTTCATCCTCATTACTTTTGACTTAATAGCCGTTTCAAGAAGCATCCTTTATTATCAGAAGTAAACAGAATACCTGGATGAATAGTTTCCTAAATTACTTAGGGATATATAAGATGTGTATACTGTATGTAAAGCATAATTTGGCAAGGTGGGAATATGGCAATGAATAATTATTTATTAATCATATTTAATTAGCAGCACAGTTAATGAAAAGGGACTTGGGAGGGATGTACAATAGTTAATATAGTCAGATCAGTCAATCTGATTATCAGATAAGCATATTTTTAATTCTAAAAGCATATTAAATATCTAAATGTATACTGCTCAAAAAAATAAAGGGAACACTCAAATAACACATCCTAGATTATTATTATTATTTATTAGATTTGTATGCCGTCCCTCTTCGAAGACTCGGGGTGGCTCACAACAATAATAGAAACAAAATAACAGTGAAACAAATCTAATATTAAAAATAAAACATATCTAAAACCCCAGCAATTAAAACCATACAACACATACATACCAAACATAAAATATAGAAGCCTGGGGGAGGAATGAATGAAATATTCTCCCTGAATACTTTGTTCGGTACAGAGTTGAATGTGCAGGACAGCATGTGAAATTGATTGTCAATCAGTGTTGCTTCCTAAGTGGACAGCTGGATTCCACAGAAGTTTGATTTACTTGGAGTTATATTGTGCTAAGTGTTCCCTTTACTTTTTTGAGCAGTGTATATAACATAGGATTTGTCAAGTTAAAATAAACCAAAAAGAATACATACCTTGAGCACCTGGGACCTTCATGGAATGGTGCCCTGGAGGAATCCGGAAACTCGGCTGGCCTCAATGATCTGTTCTGATAAGCAGTGGTGGTAGTGATAGTAGTGGTGGACACAGATGTCGAAGCTATTGTAGATTCTGATTTCACTTTAGCATGGTCAGATGAGGCTAACCCAAATGCCGATGCCTGTTTGCCCGGAGGAGCATAAGAATCACCTTGGTCTGAAGAGCTAGCAGAGGCTGTGACATTTGAATGGTAAGGCAAAGTGGCTGATGTATCAGTGAAAGAAAAAGAAGCAGGGGTAGGAAGAAGGGCTGGTCTGGTGGTTTCAGTGACTTGGGAAGCTGCATTTGATTCATTAACCTTAAATGAAAAGGCAGAAGCAGAGGTAGGAGTAGGAAGCAAAGGTGGCCTAGTGGTTTCAGGGGCCTGCGGGATGACAGACGAATCGCTATTTTTAAAAGGAAAGGAAGAATGGGTAGTAGGGGTGGGAAGTAGAGCTGGTCTAGAGGTTTCTGTGTTTTGAGAAGTGGGAGCCGCCTCTGTAACTTTAAAGGTAAAAGAGTTAGGGGTAGGAAACAAAGCTGGCCTTGTTGCTTCCGTGCTCTGGGAAATGGTAGAAGAATCTTCTGTTTTGGATGTGAAAGAACCAGGCGGAGGGGTGGGAAGAAGAGCTGACCTGATCCCTTCTGTCACCTGAGAACTGGAAAGCGATTCGCTGACTTTGAAAGAAAAAAAACTAGGACTAGGAAACAGAGCTGGTTTTGTTTCTGCGGCTTGAGTGCTCGCAGGTCCAGATTCTTTTGAAACAATCAAGTCAGGTGCTGCTGGGTCAGCAGAAAATCCAGGCAATGGTGGAAGAAGTGTAGCTGCAGGTAAAACAGGCATGCTGCTTTGCACTGTTTGAGAATACGGAGCAAATGGAAACGTGCTCCCAGGACCCGGAGTATTCCGGGTTTGAAAATATTTCACCTTCTCCTGAAGGTGAGCGTACGTGGCTTTCATTTGTCCCTGCCATGTTTTCCACTGTTTCTCGTACTCATAAAGCTGGTCTTTGTGAGGATAGGTTTGAATTTGATCCTGCCACTGCTGGAATTCGCGTTCCCACTCTTTGAAAATTGGCTGGAATTGCTTATTCTGAGTCTCATAATGCTTTTGCTGCATCTCCATGGTTGCTGTCTGTCAGGAAAAGAAGGTAATAAGGAAGATTTTGTGTGTTTGGATTTTTTTAAAAAAGTCCATGATCTGTACTCAGTTATCCTAATGTTTCAGCATATCATTTTAAACTTAAATAACATTTCACACTTTCTACAATTTCACTGGTTGCTTTAACTAACATTTTATTACTATTTTGATGGGAAAAGTGTTTACTTTTCCTTAGGAAGTGGTATTAGAATAATTGACGAGTGAAACGGCTTGCGTGCGGAAGTTGTGAATGCTCCAACACTGGAAGATTTTAAGATGTTGGATAACCATTTGTCTGAAGTGGTATAGGGTCTCCTGCCAAAGCAAGGGCTTGGAATAGAAGACTTCCAAGGTCCCTTCCAACTCTGTTATTATTATTATTAGTATCAGTAGTGTTACTTAAAAGATTGATGTATAATTTCTAGAATAAGAACAAGAACACTAACATTTCACTTTTAGCAGTGATGGGCTCCTACCAGTATGGTGAGGTACGCAGTACTGGTAGAAAAAATTTGAATTTTTTTCTTTTTTTCCTTTCTGGGCTCTGGTTATGTTTTTCTTATCGCAGTAAATGACGTTGAATGTGTATAATTTTAGAAGAGCTGTGTGTACATACACATACCCTTTATATAGTAGGTAATGTATATTTTTGTGTACCTGTGTGTAATATGTATGTACACATATGGCATATATACACAGAATTAAATAGTATATTTTGGATGTTCAGTAATAGTAAATAGATAGGGAAATTGCATCTCTTTGAGGCGAGCAGAGGCCAGGTACCCTAATCCTAACCCTTGATGTGAGTGACATCAAGTTGGCCATCTTTAAGCCAGTCACATGACCTTTAAGCCACCCTCAGTCACTTGATTGTCAAGCTACTCCCACCTGGTCACATGGCCAGCAAGCCACACCCACCGTGTGGTATTAAAATATTTTGCAGCCCCTCACTGACTGTTAGGCAAATATGTTGTCAGCATTCTCTAACGTAACAAGTGCTAAAATTCAACTCCCATAAATTTCAATGTGAAATAACCCTTTTGGTGTGGGATTATGAGATCCAAGACATCTGAGAGGTGGCAAATTGTATTCACTTAGATATAGATAAAAACACTATGAAAAATAAGTAAAAGAGCAGATAAGCATTAAGCTGTATTTCATAATTAAAATATAGTAGCAATTTCACTCAAGGACCAGTTTGATATAGTGATTGAACTAGAGACTGTGAGTACTGTCCTAGGCATGAAACCAGATGGGTGATCTTGGGCCACTCACTCTCAGCCTTAAAAAGCAGGCAATAGCACTTCTTAAATCTTACCCAGAAAATTGCTAGAAACTTTTCAGGCAGTAGCCAGGAATCAACACTCAAAGGAATAAAAACAAAAGCCAATAACAATTTTACTTATTTGGAAGTAAGTAAAATTATATTGTTTCAAACAACTTACCGACAGATGTGGTGATTGCTGCATAATGCGTTGATAGCGTTGTAAAATTTGTTGCAGTTGTGAATGCTTTTGCATTATTCTTTGATACTGAAAACCCACTCTTTGTTGTGGATGTTGCTGCCATTGTGTTGCTGCTGCCTGTAGCTGCTGTAATCTCAAGTTTTCTTCAGGATCTTCTGGAGGTTCAATGTTTAGCTAGAGTAGAAGGAATCAGCCATAATTTTTTTTCAATCAGTGATTAGAATTTTTTTTAAAAAGGATTAAAAACATTTGTAAAAATAGAAGAAAGACTCATGTTATATCCTAGGTGCCACCCACAAATGTATCATTTTGTTGTTGCTTAACCTAGGTCAGTGATGGCGAACCTATGGCACGGGTGCCACAAGTGGCACGTGGAGCCATATATGACAGCACACAAGGCTTTTCCTTTTGTCAACTCCTGCGCACTTGTGTGTGTTGGCCAGCTGATTTTCGGCCTCCTGGAGGGAGAGGCTGTTTCAAGGGGAGGTTCTTGTTCACCCATTGGGCTGTTTTTTGCCCTCCCCAGGCTTCAGGAAAGCCTCCGGAGCCTGTGGATGGTGAAAAATGGCCAAACAGGGCAACTGGAAGTTCGGAAATGTGAAAACATGCACAAGGGAAGGCTATTGCATTATAGATGTGGGCACACACCATTGCGCCGTCATGTGTGCGCACACCCTTTTGGTGCCCAAACAAAAGAAAGGTTCACCATCACCGACCTAGGTCATTTCCAGTAATATGTAATGTATCATGGTGAAAACAGAAATGATGGGGAACTATGCAAAGATACGTCTTTCTCTTGCTTTGGGAGGGGGAGTTTTGAGAGGCTTGATATTTGTTTGAAAACTATTGATGCTATTATATTTACTTATTTATTTGTTGGACTTTTATGCACCCCACTCTGAGGACTCGGGGTGGCTTACAACATATAATAAAACAATGTATGACATTTCAGATCCAATTAATTAATCCAACGAAGCAATGCTGCCTGGAGGGACCCAGGGGAAGAGCCTTCTCTGTGGTGGCCCCAGCCCTCTGGAATCAACTCCCCCCTGGATATTAGAACTGCCCCCACCCTCCTCGCCTTTCGCAAGTTGCTGAAAACCCACCTATGTCGGCAGGCATGGGGAAATTGATATGCCCCCTAGCTATTACGGTTTATGTACGGTTTGAGTGGGTTGTGTGACTATTTTAATGACAAGGGTTTTTAATTGCTTTTTAGGTATTGGATTTGTGCACTGTTTATTATTGTTGTGAGCTGCTCCGAGTCTCCGGAGAGGGGCGGCATACCAATGTAATAAATAATAATAATAATAATAATTATTATTATTATTAAATATAAAACCTAAAAAACCCAAAGCCATAAAAAACAGTCATTCCCATTGAATCAACTTTCTCTCAGCACATTCATCAGCCAGGGGGCAAGAATTTATAGGACTAAGATTGTAGTTTTCTGTTCGATATCTCAAAATTATGCAGAATGTTACCATAAATCTCAGCAACATTAATCAGGGCAGGCTCAAGGAAGCCCAAAGAAAAAGACTGGTGAGACGGAAGTAACTGTTGTGGCCCACTAGCAGCACGTACAGCTGGTAGCAGATCCTGCCAGAGAAAAGCCTGATGTAGTGATGCACCAATGGCCTGCGCAGTTGTCTCCTGAGTCTGACAGTGAGGAGGCTGGGTTTTTTCCATTGTTCTACTTGCTTGGACTGTCTCTTTCCAGCAGGTAATGCTGTTTCCAGCTCTTACTGGCTTGCAAGCTCTTTCATTGTTACTCTCTCAGAATAATTTTTTTAAGCTCTTAGCCAGAGGATTAAAATAATGTGTGGAAGCTGACCAGACTAAGGATGCTAGCTAGATGAATACCTGGTAAGCAGATTATTTTCTCTATTTTCCTCCACAAAAGCTAAGGTATGTCTTATATTCCGGTGCGTCTTATACTCCGAAAAATACGGTAAGCTTGTTAATATGAATATTATTTTATTTGTATTAAAATGTAAGACACTCAGGTGCCACACTGTTCACATCTGATGTTTGTAAACAATTAAAAAACATGTAAAAGAAAGAAAAAGCACTGCCAGTTGCCCATTCTTGCTGCAATTTTTGGCCATCCAAAGATTTACTAACCATTCTTCCATTAACAATAAATGCATTTAAATATCTGAAATCAATAAAAGATGGAACCCTTTATCAATGAATAATTATGTATAGTGACACTTCTGTGAATAGAATACCTTAGGTTCAACAGATGACGCAGGAGGCTCTTCATCTTGTGGATGTGGTAAGTTGGGATCATAATTCAAACTGGGTTCAGAAAGGCCACTAGAACCAAATGTTTCTCTTTTTTCTTTTCTCTGTTCAGGGGCATCATTCATAGTAGGTGGCTGTTGTCCCAATGCATGTGCTTTTGCTCTTTGCTGAAGAGTAAGTAAATGCTGTTGATACCAATATTGCTGTTGTTCCTACAATAAGTAGAAGTATAGCAGTTTCATAGAGAAACAGAATATCCTAGAATCTGAAGAAAGTTACAGCATTTACTGTAAAACAGAGAATTCATATCAATGATTGATTCAAATAAGAGAACCAATTGATGCACTGGTCAAGATACCAGGCTAGAAGCCAGAAGACATGAGTTCTAGTCCTGATTTAGACACAAAGTCAGCTGGGTGACATTAAGCCAGTCAATCTGTCTCAGTCTTGGGAATAAGGCTGTGTCAACTTTACTTCCAAAAATCTTGCCAAAAAAATCAGCAGGGACAACTCCAGATAGTTGCAGAGGGTCAAGATTGACTTGAAGGCATTAAAAAGTGCCTCCTCCAAATTAAAGTTGCACAGTGAAATTTGTTTTATTTATTTGGCATATTTATGTAGATAGATTACAAACACATGATTTGGGGAGATGTAGAACACAAGAATTAAACAATTCCATAACATACTAAGAGGACCAAAAATTAAAAATAAACAGATAAAGCCCAAGAAACCAGGAGAACAAATATCAGTTATCTCATGTAGCCCCCCCAAGGCTGGTGAAAAAAACATGCTTTAAAGCAGGTCCCCAGCAGTGGTGAAATCTAAAAATTTTCCCTACCGCTTCTTGGGGCATGGCTTATTTTTTGAGCATGGCTTGATGTCAGGTGGGTGTGGCTTAGTGATGACCTGGTGGCATGGCCAAGTTATAAAATGTTGTGAAACTCACTAACAACGCTCTTGCTTAGCAACCAAAAGTTTGGGCTCAATTGTGGTCATAAACTTTCTTTCTTTCTTTCCCTTCCTTCTTTCCTTTTCTTTCTTTCTTCCTTTCCTTCTTTCCTCTTCCCTTCCTTCTCTATTTCTTTTGCAGTAGAAAGCAACCTGCCCCAAGGCAAATATCTTGTGACAACAGCTATGAGATGCTTCTAAAATTCCAAATTACTCATCAACTCCCAAGATGCGGGATTCCTGACATGAGTTTATGGCTTATAAAATGGTTCCATGCGTACAGGTATATCTGGATGAGAGAAAGTGAGCGCACCCCTGAATGTATGAATGTGCATGAGAAACATCCATGACTTCTGCGAACTACCGGCAGCCACTGCTACTGGCACGCCTGATCCAGGACCATTTCACTCCTGGTCCCCAGTTCCTGGCCCACTCCTGGACTGTGGCCTATTCAGAATTCAGCCTGTGAGTGGCTGGCCAGAATGCATACACCTGCACAGCTCAATTTGTGTGAGCCATGGGCCGGTGGGCACTCACATGCATGTGTGCTTGCCTGCCAATCATGTATACGTCACGGTTCATACAGCCCAGTTCCCCTCTCCCCCACATCCAGCTGGGCCACCAAGCCTTACAGAGGTCTTTAAAGACCTCCGTATGGCTAATAGATGAGGCTAACCTCACCTTGGGGGAATGAAGTTACAGAGGGAGCGCCACAGCAGAAAAGGCTTGCTACTTGGGTGTCTCCAAATAAGAAGTTTATTGGAAAACCAAAGGCTACCCTGGCACAGAGAGGGGCTGTATAGAATCAAAATACAGTGATTCAAGGCTTTCATCTTGTTCTATGTTGCAACTGAGGCCTTGGCTGAACTGCCAACCAGATTTTTTTTTTACAGTACTGTGGTAACTTCAAACGGTGACATAGATTGCCTGTTGGGGTAAGCTAATAAAATCTTGCAATTCTGAAAGTACATTTCTTTCTACGCCTCATTCGTTCTTAAATCCCAAGAAACTGGAAACCCAGAGTTCCTTCTGAGCCATTTGCCTTTCCCACATTACTGCTGTTGGCTAAGCTGCCTTTCATTTGATTTCCCTTTTTTTATGTCTCTTCTGTTTATCAAGTTCATCTGTATAAATTATTGGGGAGTTTATGCAAGGCAGTGGGTAAGCAGCACAGACAAATGCTGTTCTGCTTAACAATGATTTTGCCTAGTGACAGAAACTCTGGTTCTTATTAAGGTCATTAAATGAAGACTACTTTTTATACTTGTATATAAAAAATAATTACTGCCAATCTGCCTTCCATTGAGGATCTGTATACTACAAGAGTAAAAAAGAGGGCGGTGAAAATATTTACTGATCCCTCACATCCTGGACATGAATGGTTTCAACTCCTACCCTTAAAACGACACTGTAGAGCAGTGTTTCCCAACCTTGGCAACTTGAAGATATTTGGACTTCAGCTCCCAGAATTCCCCAGCCAGCAAGCTGGGGAATTCTGGGAGTTGAAGTCCAAATATCTTCAAGTTGCCAAGGTTGGGAAACACTGCTGTAGAGCACTGCACACCAAGACAACTAGAGACAAGAACAGTTTTTTTCCTGAACGCCATCACTCTGATAAACAAATAATTCCCTCAACAGTGTCAAATTATTCACTAAGAAACATTTTGGATGAAAGAAAATGAAAGAGGAGCAAATTTTGAAATAAATATATGAAGGAAGAATGATCAAGAAAGTCATGACATTTGTGTTTGGATTGAATTGGTCAAATGTTTAAAAATGAAAAAGCAAAGTATGAAGCAGTTCATGAACATATTAGAAGACACGAGGGTCTGCAAGGATATAATGAGATGTAGTGAATCTTATCTATATAAACTATGTTTATATAGATAAGATTCTATAGAAAAGAGCTTCGATGGCGCAGTGGTTAGAGAGCAGTACTGCAAGCTACTTCTGCTGATCACCGGCTGCCAACAGTTTTGCAGATTAATTCTCAATAGGCTGAAGTTTGACTCAGCCTTCCATCCTTCCAAGGTTGATAAAATGAGGACCCAGATTGTTGCAGGCAATATGCTTACTCTTTGTAAACCGCTTAGAGGGGGCTGTAAAGCATTGTGAAGAGGTATACATGTCAAAATGGTAATGCTAATAAATTGTATTTACTTTTCTTCATGCCCTTAATTCTTTAGTTTACTATTTTGTAATTATTTTCTGTTTGCATAGTGTCATTTACCTTAAAAACAAATAGCATTATAGATATTTTATCTGTGTGTAGAAAAGTAGCAGACGTCACAAATAGCATACCAACTCTTTAATAAAAACAAAGTTTGGGCCAGTAGTTAAAGGCACCAGGCCTGAAACCAGGAGACTGAGTTCTAATTCTACCTTAGGCATGAAAGCTATTAAGCAACTTTGGGGCAGATATTCTCTCAGCTTAACCTACTTCACAGAGTTGTTGTGGGGAAAAATAGGAGGAGTTGCCAGGGTTGGGAAACACTGCTCCAGACTATTCAGATTGAGTTCATTAAGTCTTTCCTGATAAAGTTTTATGCTTAAGACCATCCACCATTTTTGTAGCCCGTCTTTGGACCTGTTCAATTTTATCAATCTCTTTCCAAAAACAAGGAAAAAAAGTTTTAGTAGTCCCGACAGCAATGGTTACTTCCATCCTTACCTGGGAGGTCATTGTGGATAGATTCGTACGGGAGCCGCTTTGCTGTTGCTCACACTCTTTCTCTGGGCCACTGCCCAGTCTTAATTCTGGTGTTTCGGCAGCGCTCTGGGATGAAGGGAAGTGGGATTCGGGCTGGGAGGCTGATGTTGCAACGGGCTGGCCTAGCTGGGAGGCCGACTGGGAGCCGGCTTGGTAAGTTTGAGCCTGGTTTGGGTAAGGCTGAGAAGCAGCCGGAGAGGGGGTGTCTGAAAAGGTCTTGGGAACTGCCTGAGACAAGGGCAAATGGGGCTGGTAAGGTTGCGGCGGCGGGATCTGACTCTGCGCCGGGGCTACATAGGGGTCAGCTTCCAACTGGGGCAGGAAAGACTGGGAAGGTGACTGCGGAGGCGAAGACAGATCCATGTCAATATCCATGGCAGGGCTGGCCGAAGGAACCTGCGGCTCCCACTCCTTGCGGGGCTGCGGCGCCTCGGCCACCTCGTCCGTAGACGGAAGCGGCGGCAACGGGGGGTTTCGGAACTGGGGTTCCCGAGGCAGAGGCGGAGGTAGGGGATCGCGGTGCTTGAATTGTTTCTGGTAGCCCCGCGAGGGCGGCGGTCCGGCGGGTATCGGCGGCTGCCAGGGGTTACTGGAAGGCAGAGGAGGCGGCATAGTCGGGGGAGGCGCGGCGGGCGGCGGCCCCCCGCCTAGCAAAACCGACTGCAGCTGCTTCTGGTGCATCTGCTGGAGCTGCTGCAGCTGGACCAGGTGCTGCTCCTGGAGGCTCATGAACCCCCCCGCAGTCCCGGCAGTGGCCGTAGACGCCGAGCTGGTCGAGTAACCCCCTAAAACAGGCGGCGGGATTACCGGCGGCGGCGGCATGGAGGTAGGCAGCACGCCGGGCAAAGGGGGCGGCGGCATCAGCATCGTGGGAGGCGGAGGGTAAAGCCCCGGGGTGGCCCCATACAGACCCCACGTCGGGTACATGGTGCCGAGAAACGGGTCTCTCTGTCTCGCTCTTCCCCGAGGGCGTCGGCTTGGCAAAGCGCGGGCCTCCGCAGGCCGCGACAGCGATGGCGTCCGCGCGTTCTTCTGCGCCTGCGTGCCAAAATGCGTGACGCGCTGCGGGTCATAGAGGTGCGACTTTCTTTATACGAGAGTGTCTCGGTTCAGAACTAAACTCATTAGGGAATGACGAAACGAGGACGGCGTTGCTGCTCGCCGCTGATTTCCGGCCAAATGCATTGAGGGAGGATAGTTGTCTTTAGAGTGTTTCATTGCTTTTAGGAGCTTTTATGTTATTTTTTATTTGTATTTGGCTTTGAACCGCCCAGAGTCTTTTGGGGGGTACGGCGCTGTATAAGTCTATATAATAAATAAATAAATATCAAAATAAACTGAGTATTATCTTTTACTTATTATTTCACTTAGTAACTACACTGTTTGCACTATTACTAGTTTTTTCTCATCATTCCTATCACCCATTTCCTCCCACTTATGACTATGACTAACTTGTTGCTTGTATCCTTACTATTTACATTATGTTTCCTGATTACTTATTTGACCCCTATGACAATCATTAAGTGTTGTACCTTATCATTCTTGACAAATGTATCTTTTTCTTTTATGTACACTGAGAACATATGCACCAAAGACAAATTCCTTGTGTGTCCAATCCTGCTTGGCCAATAAAGAATTCTATTTTAAGTTTATTGCCATAGAATAACTTCATTTCGCTCTAATAAGTAGCCACGTTTCCAGTTTTCTCCCCCCCCCCCCACTTGGAACTGAAATTAGAGGGATTTCTTCCAACAATGGGCATGTTGAAAACTTGTAAAATGATTAAAATAAAGAATGCTTGAATTAAGAGTGCATGTGGCCCAGTATCTTGTTCTCTAGTTACTAAATACAGGTAGTCCTCAATTTACAACAGTTCATTTTGTGACCGTTTGAAGTTACAGGGGCACTGAAAAAAAGTGATTTATGACAATTTTTCAAACTTATGATCATTATCGCATCCCCATGGTTACATGGTTTATATACAACTGACTCACATTTATGATGGTTGCAATGTCCCAGGCCATGTGATCACTTTTTTGACCTTCTGACGAGCAAAGTCCATGGGGAAGCTGGATTCACTTGACAATGGTGTTACTAATTTTAACAACTGCAGTGATTCTTGTCACACAAATGTGACAAGAAGTCATAAAATGGGACAAAACTCAATAGGTTTGGCTAGGAGTCATGGTGGCGCACTGGTTAGCACAGTACTGAAGGCTATTTCTGTTGCCTGCCAGCTGCTTGCAATTTGGAAGTTCAAATCTCACCAAGCTCAGTTGACTCACCATTCCAAGGTGAGTAAAATGAGGGCAATATGTTGATTCTGTAACGACTGAGAGGGTTGTAAAGCACTGTAAAGCAGGATATAGTCTAAATGCTACTGCTATTAACAAAGTTTGGCCTCAGTTGTAAATTGAGGACTAACTGAGGTAGTCTATGTAAATCCTTCAGTGAATATTGTAGCATTTCCTGCTTATGGTCCTTACCATATACATTGATACTAGATGAAATACACACCTACTGTAACGAAGATCCTAAATTGTTCTTTGCTGTTAAACTTACAAAAGATGCTTTCCGTTTGAGCAGAACTTAAGTGAACAATTGAACCAAATTTCTTGGTCTAATCTTGAGTTAGATATAGAGTGGATGTCGCTAGGATAAAGATTGGAAAATACAACCATCTCTTTTCTCCCAATTTAAATAAGGTTTATTAGTACCATGCTAAGGCAGTGTCAGGACTGCCAGCCTGTTATGCCATATTTTGCTTGCTGCCAGCCTGCCATACTCATCAGGGTGGGTGGGGGGAGAGTATTGTGAGGTTGGATAGTGTGTGGGGGGAGAGATTAGCAGGAGAGGAATCAAAATTATGCACTATGCCGTTTCATGTGGAACTGCCGGCCATTCCAAGGTGTGAAACAGTGTGGAACTATGGAATGCAGAACCATCCAGCTTGAAAAGACAGGAACTATTGCCTAAACAATTCATTAGAATTTAATTGGATACTCAAAGATAACCAGGGAGAAGGTGAAAATAAAACTTAACCACATGGTTTGGATGCGAAAATTTCAGATCCGGCATTGCTTCTGTTGTAACCGCTTGCTTTTACTAAAGTGTATTTAATCACAAATTTGAGAATCTTTCTTTTCTAACTGACAAAGTTGGGATGGCTGACAGAGAACTTCAGTAACCATCAAAAACTATTTTGGTATTTTGCAACTTGTTCCTCCAGTTGAACAGTATTTCAAAACATTGATGACTGCTAGAAGACACTGCGAATCACCTGCAGTTTAGATTAAGTGGCAATGATGGAAAATCTTTTAGCATGTCCCAGACCTCAAAACTCAATAGATTAGTGACAACATTTAAGAATAATAATTTAGTTTGGAAACACTGTTTTCTGGCAGCTATCTTTAATTTTAGTTTCCATCATATAATGCTCCATCTCTTGCTAAGAGAGCTGAGGAAGGAAAAAAATAATTGCCAATACTTTGTATTGTGAAAAAGGGTATGATTTGGGAAAACATTTTAATCCATAGCTTTAAGATACTTATAGTAGAAATTAAATAATTATTTAATTTCACTCTATGTTATTCAGCAAATATATCTGTCTTTTGAAGAGCAATTATTTTTGCATGCAGGCCTGATCTTGTAACAAAACAGCTTTCTTTAGCAACTATATTTAATTTCAATTTTCCGCCTTTTGTTTTCAATGTCATCACAGATATAAATTTTTAAACAAAATCTACATCTTTGTTGTACTGAATGATTTAGTATTATGAACAAAAACATCTGTACAATTTTACACCATTGTTTAATATTTTCTAAAATATAAACACTATGTTATAGTACAGATATTTTTGCAATTTCTATAATATTTCAAAGGGTCACTTTAAAAAGTTTTTTACTTTACAAACTGCCTGTGTTGAACACAACTATTTTAGGTTTGGACATTTTTATTTATAGACAATTTGGTTTCTCCATATTATTAGAATTAATGCCAGGATCAATACTTGTAATTTTCCACATATTATTATATATATATATATGGATGAGAGGGTTTCTTTTCACCCAAATTTCAAATTATTGAGTGTTTTGACAATTTTAAATAAGTGTCTGATTTTCTGTAATAAATTCTGTAGAAACAATCACTCCAACGGTTCACATATTGAACATTTGTAAAATGGCTGTATCATGAGACAATTTCTTAATAATAAAGAAGAAATTCTCAGAAACATATTTACAAGCAATACAAATGTTTATACTAGATCCCAGATCATGGAATAGAACAAAGCTGTCAAACTCCCAGCCCATGGGCCATCACGCACTGGCCATGCTCCTTCCCAGTTTAGCGAAGGGGAAAAAAGTCCTGATACGTCATGTGACACTGCTGTGACAAAGTAAGTTTGACACCCCTGGAATAGAAAGTCCTTTTTATCTAGAAGAGATTCGTTTAACGAATTAATTCAAATTCCAAGCACCAGGAGAAATGGACCCAGATTATAAGTTCATTATAATTGGCTCAGTGTTCTGGAATTCAACATGCCAGGCACTTTTTCTGTCATATTTAAAATCGAGGCGCTCCATAATCATCAGGCATCCGCTCAATGTTATACCTAAAATTAGAAAGAAAAAATGAAAAATTATGTAGTTCACTGTATTTCCCTCATTGTATTAAGCCAGTACAAGTTTAGAATCCTTGAATTACCTATTAATATTATGCAATTAAGACAGCAGTTCAAGGTGCTGCATCATTCAGGCTAAGCAAGCGGAAGAAGCAACATATTACTAAATAATTGTAGGAAAAATTACATATTATAAAGGACTATTATATACTATTGCTTATTCGGTGCCATCAGCTATCCTGAGTCCCTGTGAATCAGGCAGTGCACAAATGTAATAAACACATATTTATTTAAAGCAAGTAACATAGAAATAAACAATGGTATGAAATGAATTTGATCCAATATGTTTTTCGGACTATAAGACACATTGGTGTATAAGACACACCAAGATTTCAAAGAGGTAAGAAAGATTTTTTTTTGTCCTCCCTGCTTCTCTGGAGCACTCTGCAAGCCTCCCAAACCCTCTGTGCACCCATTTTTTGTGTGCAAAAAATGGCTCTGTTTTTGCCTTTCCCCCAGACCCTGGGAGCACTCTGCAGGCCTCCTAAATCCTCTGCATATGCAGTTCAGAAAAATTGAGTATGAAGAGGGTTTGGGAAGCCTGGGAAGAATGTTCCCATGGGCTTGGGGAAGGCAAAAATGCCCCCCTTTTTGTGAAAAATGGCTCATTTGTTGCAAAAAATGGGATGCGCAGAGGCTTTAGGAAACCTGCAGTGGCCCTAGGGGCTCGGGGAAGGCAAAAATGCCCCCATTTTTGCAAAAAAAGTCCTGTTTTTTCAATAAAACAGGGGTGTTTTTGCTTTCACCAGCCCTCAGGAGCACTCTGCAGGCCTCCCAAATGTTCTGTGCACCCTATTTTGCAATAAACGGGTCTTTTTTTTGCAAAAATATGGGATGCAGGGGCAGGATTTCATGAGGCCAAAAATGGCCTCATGAAATCCCTCTTTTAGGGAGGAAAACCCTCTTTTAGGGAGGAAAAAGGTGTATCCTATACTTTGAAAAAACATGGCATATATAATGTTTGAGTTGCAGTTTGTTTTATATTGATTCGCTGTCTACAAATGCAAGTGTGTGACCATGCGTACATATACATAAATGTACACGTGCTCTTGAACGTTCAAATTACAAAGCAACATCAAAACCTACGTTTTATTGGGTCAGATAATTCTTTCTCACATACCTGTGATTGGATATATACATTATTGGTACTCCTGGGATCTTTCGTATTCTTCGCTTTAGGTCTCTGTCTACAGTAGCCACTATATAACATTTGTGCTGTAAGAGGAAGAGGCAATCTGGTTATGAGAACACCAAAATACTGAAATGAAAACGAATTGAGAAGCTGTTTGTCAACAGAACAGCAAGAGAAGTTCCATAGAATAGGATGTACCTGGGTGACCCTCTGTACCAAGCAGTCATCAGCATAGGTGCCTTTGTGAGTACACGGCAAGCGCTCAAATCGGGGATCTTTTGCTATCCTGCAGAGTAATTAGGTTTTATTATTAAAAACAAACTTAAAAGAACACATTTTGTCTTTTTTCATTAAATTTTGCCATACATTCGCCAGGAAAATAGGAATTCTGGGGAACATAATTTGATTTTTTTTTGTCCTGATAAATCCTGATGTTCATGAGCAAGGCAAATAAAAGTTTAATTCCTCTATTTTCTGTAATCCAACTACACCAAACTAAGAAAAAGACATACAACTTTATGACATACCTCCCGGGTCCGTGGAAGTGTTAAGAAAATGATTAAAGTGCAGCCCTTAAGGCAGGGGTCAGGAACCTTTTTGGCTAAGAGAGCCGTAAACGCCACATATTTTGAAATATAATTCCGCGAGAGCCGTACGTATCTCCCTTTCTCTCTTTCTTTCTCTCTCTCTTTCTCTCCCCCTCTCTTTGTCTCTTTCTATCTCTTTCTCTCCCTCCCTCTATCTTTCTCTTTTTATCTCTCTCTTTCTCTTTCTTTCTCTCTCTCTCTTTCTCCCCCTTCTCTCTGAAGTGGGGAGGGCCGGGTTGGCACCAAGGGAGCTCGAGACGGGGTGCAAAAGCAAACTACTCTGCTGGCCCAGGCCCACATCGGAAGGAAGGAAGGAAGGAATGGTAAAAGGGGCGATCAAGAGAGGAATGGGTGAATGAATGGACGGAGGGTGGGAAGGAAGGAAGGAAAGAGGGAAGGGACAGGAACAGAGGAAGGGTGCAAAGAAAGCAAGGAAAGGTGTGAAAGGGGAGAGTAAGAGAAGAAGGAGTGAAAGAAGGGAATGAGGGAGGAAACAAGGGAGGAAGGAGAAGGAAAGCAAGAAATGGAGGGAGGGAAGGAAGGAAAGAAAGAAAGAAAGAAAGAAAGGGGGAAGGGACAGGAACAGAGGAAGGAAGCAAGGAAACTTATGAAAGGGGAGAGTAAGAGAGGAAGGACTGAAGGAAGGGAGGGAGGGAAGAAGGTAGGAAGGAGAAAGAAAAGAAGAAATAGAGGAAGGGAAGGTAAAAGAGAGAAAGAAAAAGAGCAAGAAAGAAAGCAAGAAAGAGAGAAAGAAAGAATGAAAGAGAAATAAAAATAGAGAGGGGGAATGAAAGAAATGGAAGGAGGGAAGGAAGGAGAGAAAGAAAGAGAAAGAAAGAAAGAAAGAGAAAGAAAGAATGAAAGAGCAAGAGAGCAAGAGAGAAAGAGAAAGAGAGAAAGAAAGAAAGAAAGAAAGAAAGAAAGGCAACTTCAAAGAAAGGCTCACTGAGCATCTCTCACTCTCTCTCTCTTTCTATCCCTCTTTCTTTCTCTCTCTTCCTTTCTATCTCTCCTCTTCCTTTCTCTCTCCTCTCTCTCTCCCTCTCTTTCTACCCTCCTTTCTCTTCCTTCCTTCTCTCCCTCCCTCCCCTCCCTCCCTCCTTCCTTCCTCTCCATTTCTCTTTCCCTCCCTCTCTTTCCCTTTTCTTTCTTTTGGTCCACTTCTCTCTCTCTCCGCTTCTCCACTTGCCTCCCCCTCGCGCCTCGCCCTTCCCACCCGGCCACCCGCGCGCGCTTACCAGCAGCAGGAATTCAAGTAAGCCCAAAAGAAGCCATTGGCTCCGGGCGGCGTTCATGGCCCCCCCGAACCCCCAGCCCAGCTGGAGCTCCCTCTCGCCGCCGCCATCTCCCTGCGACTGCCTGCGGCCGCTGCAGCCCCCCCCCCCCCCGGGACACAAAGGACATTTGCCGCCGACGCCAGTGAAGCTTCAGCTGGGCGGGGCGCTGCCGGTACTTCCCTCCTGGGGCTCCCGCTCGCAGCTGTCCCCCGGCTTCTGCTCGATGCCGCGGTTTTTGGCGCTGTCCTGCTGTGCCCCAAAGACGGAAGGCGGGAAAAAGGCGAGAAGAATGGAGCTCTCCTTCTTCCTGCCTTCCGTCTTTGGGGCCCAGCAGGACAGCGCCGAAAACCGTGGCATCGAGCAGGAGCCAGGGGACAGCTGCGAGCGGGAGCTCAGTGCAAGGAGCCGCTGACTGCGGGCCCCAATTTGCCCGGGGCCCGGTAGCGCGCTCCCTGTCTGCGAGCCAGATACGGCCATCAAAAGAGCCATATCTGGCTCGCGAGCCATAGGTTCCCGACCCCTGCCTTAAGGGGTCTAGTTTAGTATTATATAATTTGAAGATGGAAACTTGTTGCTCCTTATTTTCTCAGGAGACATTCAAGATACTTTTAAGAACAGCGCATGCTTTGAAAATAATTAGGAAAGGTGCTTCAGAAATCATACAAGCATACCACCTCTCTGCCATTTATGTTCAAGAAAGGGACAGTCCAATTTTCTTCCAATATAAATGGTTAATCGTTATCTAATACAATGCTATTTTTATGAATGATCTATAAATTCAGTGCTACCTATAAAATATCTCAATTTTATAATTAAAATAGATGGAAATATATTTTATTTTGTATATTTGAATGCACTACTTTTTTTCTTTGCACCAGAAAAAGAATGACACCCCCCCCACCCCCCACCCCCAGGCATGAATATTCTTTCAAATGTAGCTGAAAGCAGAACTGAGCCTTTGTGCTACAGGAATTTAGGAAGATCTACTGCCCTGGCTTATTCTCTTTAATTTTCTGATGTTGAAACCCATGGGAAAATAGAGTGATGGAAAAATATTAAAACATAATGGAGTGTAGGATTTATATCCTAAACAAAGTATGAATCCTTATCTTCAGATTTTTACTTTAGACAAATCATATCAAATTATTACACTTTTACCTTAAAGCTACACGATACTTCTGTCCCAGTTTCTCAATTTCAGCCATGACACAATCGGTGATACAAGGAATGCCTGAAAAGATGCACACGTATAACTATTAACTAACTCAAATGTAATTGTTTTAGAAAACATGGCAATATTTGCAAATCTAATAATAGCAATAGCATTTAGACTTATATATCTTGTTACAGTGCTTTATAACACTCTCTAAATGGTTTACAGAGTCAGCTTATTGCCCCCCAACAATCTGGGTCCTCATTTTACCCACCTTGGAAGGATGGAGGTTAACCCTGAGCTAGTGAGATTTGAACTCTGAACTGCAGCTAGCAGTCAGCAGAAATAATAATAAAAGAACCAGTAAAACCCAATGTAAATCTTAATAAATGATACAGATCAGGATACTTACATTTGGCATAGAGGCAATCCATCATTGATTGCACTAGATCCAACTTGGCTTTAATGGAAAAATTAATGAAATTGGTATCCACTAAGATGTAATACGGAGGTCCTAGTTGTGTGTTATATTGGAAGAATAAACATGAAGGATATTTGGGGCTGAAAAAGAGAAACACTGATTTTATTACTTAAAAAAACAAATACATTATTTTAGTGTAAATCAAAGAGTTATATTGGTTACTTAAAAAAAACACAAATACACTATTATTTTAGTGTAAACCAAAGATCAATATTGATCAAATATTTTTTGCATGTTCACATTATTTGTCATTGCAGTATTCTAACTGGAAGTTTTTCATGCACTTGGAGTATTAAAATGCTGAATAATGTGGTCTCTAGTCTTCTTCCTAAGAGTGTAAGAATAGTTTTTGGAACATTTCATTTCATTAAGCCATGTGGTCATGTGATGTTTTGCCTAACAACCACATCACTTGGGGACAGAAATTCTGCGTAAGTTGAGGACTACCTATAGTGATTTAAAAAGTGAGACTTTTGCAACCTTTAGGTTAATCACACTCCAGATTGTGATTATAAGCGCAATTGAAATCCTTGACTTCCAGCCACTTGATTCATAAGTCAATCACAAAAGCCACAATTTCTGTGGTCTCACAAGAAGCAGCTGTCTCCTGATCCTTGTTCAGAGGGACTCTGCTGACCAGAATTTGCTGTCTGGCCATTCTCTGTGCAGTGCCATCCCAGTTCCTTTGGAGACATCTAGTTTACCATTAGATCTCACCCCAAAACCAAGAACAATGGGGGGATATATCTTAATACAGTATATCTTCCAAAATACTTTTTTGATTATTCAGTAAGGGTAGGAATAATTTGGTACTCACGTTTCTGTCTCCTTGATGGCACTGGGATCTTCTTTCTTCTTTTCTTTAGGTTTTGCTCGATCTTTCTCTTTACTAAAATATCAAAAGATTTACAGATACATATTGTGAAACTTGACTAAATTACTCAGAGGCAAAATTTGGAAGAAATAGAATCATAAATATAATTAGTATAAAAATGCAAGTATTTTGGATTAAATACTTCACCAATTGTCATGATTAAATGATAACAAAAAACTCACATGCGCTGATCACGAAGGCTGATCATGCGTTTCATGACAGCATATTTCCGTGCTTTTTTCTGTTTCCCCTAGAAAGAGAAAGAAATTGAAAAAGAAAAGAAATTCACTACTCTTACAATAATTTCTCAACTTGATTCCAAAAGTCAAGTTTTACCTAGTAGATAGTGGATTTTCACTCCATTCTTCAATTTCAAAATAAAGAAATGAAATATTTTGAAATAATATTCACAATGGTCTTACGATTGAGAAAGTACAATGTGAGTGCCATTATGACAAATATGAAATCTTATTTCAAAATAATGTTATTTTATTTTAAGGCATAAGAAATTAAGGACACAATAA
Source organism: Erythrolamprus reginae (assembly GCF_031021105.1). Lineage (NCBI taxonomy): Eukaryota > Metazoa > Chordata > Lepidosauria > Squamata > Dipsadidae > Erythrolamprus > Erythrolamprus reginae. The sequence goes on from NC_091950.1 coordinate 68,696,164, forward strand.
AATGGGAGAAATTTAAACTCATGTTATATTTTTCTTTCTATCTTTCCGTTTTTTTCTGACAGGTGACTTTTTGCTAAGGCTTAAGTGCAATACTGCAGGCCAACCACCCATAGGCTGAAGTTCAATCCTAATGTGTTTCAAAGTCAACTCAGCTTCACTTTTGCTCCCCAATTCACTTTGGAACATTAAGAAATAGCTCAGATCAGATCCGAAGCATCAGTGAGGTGAGAACAGCCATTAGCTTGAATAAATAAATAATCTTATTTAACACTTAGAATAGAAAGAAAAAATATAGTAAATCAAAGAAATTAAAAATGACAGGTAAAAAGAAAAAATAGTTAACATTTTAATCCTTATGTTTTTTCCTTCCCTTTCTTTCATTCATTTTTACTTCTCACATCCTAGTTATTCTCTCTGTATGACCAAGCCAACCCACCCCACCTATATTTTCATTCAGTTATTACCTTCTTGATAGAACCTCTTCTTGTTTTTCATACACACTTCTTGTTATTTATTTCCAGTGTATGCAACCTTTTATGTTTCTGGTTGCATGTGCAACCCAATTCAACTCAATTTGTCATATCATTTGTCACTTTCTTTCTAAACCATTAAACATGCTAGGAACCTTTCACATTCATACATTTCTCAGTTATCTTCTGAAGAACAAGTCTTTCTCTTTCCTGGAAGTTTAATGAAATTCACAAGAACAGTCCATCTGTCTTTCTCCCATCCTTTCATTCATTAATCCGTGTACTTTACCATATATTTGTCTTCAATTACAAAAACTATAATTTTCATTGTTTCTCATCAGAAAGGCTAATAAATGCTAACCTCACGTAACCATTTTTCATGGTTTTGGTCAACTGAAGCTTTTGCATGATTATTTTGAGTATCATTTAAAAAATGAAGACTACATTACCATTCTTAATTGTGTCCAGATCTCTATTAACAGTAAGAGCATTATGTCAACTGATCTTGGCATGATGTGGCCAGTGCGTATATCCCAGGAAATGGGACAATTTGCCACAGCTAATTTGCAGGACAATTTACCAATTCAATTTAATAATTTCAAACAAATAAAAAAAATATTTTAATTTCTGCGATTCACATTTCACTCTGTCCCTCTCCTTTTGCACTTTTTCTTTTATGATTCTATTCCACCAATTATTTGATATTAATGTAACTCTTGTCCTGAAGTGAGTTGGCTATAGAAGGCTATGGTAAGTTGGACATAGTGGATTGTCATAGACCCAATATCCCACCTTTATCTTCATACTTTGGAAACTAACTGATTTAGAATGACACAAAGTGCAACTTTCTTGCACCCTCCTGCACTCTCCACTATGGCTGGTAGGATGGGAGTTGGTGAACATCGCTCATGGGAATTTTAGGAAACCCTCTCTTTTTTATATACACCCATTTATCCACATCCCTTCCCTGTGGACACTAATAAAATAAAATATAATAATAATAATAATAATAATAATAATAATAATAATAATAATAATTCTTTGTCAAGTGGACCAGGTGAAAGTGAAGCCTTATTTGAAAAGAAACAGTCACAAAAACAATATACAGTATATGATAGAAAAAAGGACTCTTTCTAATGAAATAAAAATGAAGATGATTGAAGGTGAGAAAACAGAGAGCAATAGAAAAATGTGCTATTTCTAATGAAGATGATTGAAGGTGATGGAACAGAGCTCGCTGTTTTCTCACCTTCTATCATCTTCATTTTTATTTCATTACAAAGAGCACTTTTTTCCTATCATATATGTTGTTTTTGTGATGGTTGCTTTTCAAATAAGGCTGCAAAAATCAGTCAAGTGGACACCCGGTCCACTTGATAAAGAATGACCCACTGAGATTCGAAGCTGAATTCACACCAAGCCGCATGATGTTAATAGCGAACTGTAGCAATCGATAAAAGAAATTAAGAGAAGTGCTTTGGTCTTCCTTCCTTTCCTATGGGATTTGTATGCCGCCCAACTCCCAAGGGACTCTGGGTGGCTCACAACCAAAGAATGAAACATTACGATGTAACATTAAAACCCCTTAAAAACAATCTAAAACCAACAATTAAAAACAATTAAAACATTTAAAACCATACATGTCATTAATGGCCGGATTACTTTTCCTACGGAGGTGCTACTACAAGGTCAGGCCTACGTCCCCGAGCCATTAAAACCAAAGCTCCGCGTTTTAATAGCTCTAAAGATCGAAAATCGGCACTTACCATGTCGCAGCTCCCACCAAGCAGCCGCCGCGGCAACACCGCCAAACTTTCCCACGGCTCCTTCCGCCGCGCGGCACACGTGTCCCGCTTTTAATACATCACTTCCGGTCATCGCCGTCCATAGAGCAGCCTGGTTCCGTTATCGTCAAGGGAGCGGCAGAGTCGCGATCGACTATTTGCATTTCCACCCACCCCCAGTTCGACTTCCTCCTCCCTTGCTCCGCTTCGCCTGTTCCTCTCTGAGGTTCAGGGAGGACCTAGTAACGGGGACGGGAGGAAGAGGGAAGCAGCTGCGGCCGGAAGTGGGCGGTCCCCCAAGAAAACCCTGCCCCCTCCTTGAAGAAACGGGCAGCCCAGTGTGGCTTTTTTTTTTGCAAGGCGGTAGGGAGAGCTGGAAGCGCGGAGGAAAGCAACAGGTGCTAGGACCGACCATAGAGTTGAAAACAGGCTGCAGGGATCTCAGCCGCGGATGGGATTCCTGCCAGTTGGCTCATTTGTTTCCCCAAATTCTCCCTCTTACCCAGCCGGGAAGAAAAAGAAGGAAATTTGACCGGGGGCGGGCGGGTATTTGGTTTTTCTCGCTTTATTTTATTTTCTTACCCTTGCACGTCCGGGAGAAGGGGGAAAAAGCGGCGTATGTTCCTACAAATACTCTATGAATATAGGTGTTAGGAAAGGAGGAGCTGGAAAGTGGAGGTGTCCCTTTGGTTTACAATTCTCCAATCACTTTCCAGATCATTTTTTTCGTTATTTGATTTGGGAAGATAACGTTTCATGGTTTGCATATAAGCCTCATTTAGGTGTTTTAGTTCTCAATGCTGTTTTCATGCAGGGAGGTGTTTTTCATTGCTCTGGGAAGTGGTGTACAATTCTAATTTGGTTAGTGCCAAAATTGCCCTGCATATCAGACAGGGTTTATTTATTTATAATATTTATTATAAATAATATTTATAATATTTTATAAAGAGTTTATTTATTTTCATTTTATTTATTTGTTTTGTCGAGTGCGTATTGGTGGTGTGCAAAGATATAATAATATTTATAAACATGATACTAGTAAGAGAAACATTAGGACAGGGGACAGAATTTGCTGTATAGAATTTATGCCCTACACTGATCTTGGTTTTGTGAAATTCTGGGGGAAAATCAGCATACAGATTGCAGGAAGTTAGTCTATTGGACCTCTTCCAATTGATTTCTTATAATTAACTTTCATTTATTATATATATTATATTCTTATATCAGCTTGGTTCTTGTCAGAAATTACTTCATAAAATAGTAATTTTAAATACATATAATAATTTGTTTTTCTTGTAAAGTTATTCTTGCAATATTTGTATATGCTAATCCACTTGGTTACTTGAACTAAATAATAATTGGTTTTAAATGAATAGTAATGATTTAAGTAGTGTTACATTTTGGATCTAGTTTGGAATTCAGTAGAGCTCTGATTATGTTTATCCAACTGTTCACTTAAGAACTATTAATTGCCTATAGCCCAAGGGACTTGATTAATATATGAACAAATGTTTAATTTTGTATTTTAAGAACTTTATCTAGTAGTACTATTTTTCTATTTTGATACTCAGATTTAACGTGGAACCACTTGCATTATTTATTTACAGACTGCTTGCAACCTGCATTTCCTGTTCAGAAACATTTTTAAATAGGAAATCTGCATCAATATTATGATAGTCACTGTACAAAGTCAATCAAAAGATACAACTGGCACTGATTTCCCAGCATATCTGGTGTAACATGGTAGAATAGCATATGTCAGAATATGCTTGTGATTTCAGTATTCACTGCATGGTAGTGATTTCTGAGTGAGAAACTTAACCTTGAGTCAAACTGTTTGCTAATAAGTAGATGATAATATAAAATATTTATTGAGAGATATCATTTTTTTAAAAAAAACTCTTAATATTGAAAAGTATAATGTGTTGTTAACTTGAAAGTAGATTTGTAGAAGAAAATATCTGGGTTATTTCACACTTACTGCAGATTGTTTATTTTGTAGAAATTGATTAAAATATTATATTAATAGAAACTGTCAGTTTCTATAACCTTTAAAGGATCTATTCTCTGTCATTCCAGAGTATGACCCAAAGGATCCCTTTTAACAAGAAAAATGCTAATTGAAAGCTGAACAAACCTTCTAAAAGTAAAAGCAGTTTCACAGTGGAAACTATTACTCAGAAAATTATCCCGTTTCTCTTAATTGGTTGTGTTTAAAAGAAGGATGAATATCTGTTGTAGATATTTCATTTCAAATTCCTCCAGTGACCAAGGTGTTAGATATAATGGATGGCCTAAATAATTTCTCTCTGATTCTGTGAGTTTTGTACCATGTGATTCAAACCTACGTTTTTGTTTGTCAGATTTGAAATGAATTTGGGCAATTCATTGATCTGGGCAATGTCATTCAGAATAATTCATGTAAAAATAAACCCAACATTTTATTAGTTTCTGATAACTTCTAAAGAGGGGAAAAATAGGAATGTTTATAACTGAGGTAGCAGGAAATTAAAGCATGTCATGACAGGCCTGACCTTTGTTCTCTTGATAACAATCTCTTATGTTTTTTACAACTTAAATTATCTTCTCTGAACCTTGTGTTTTTGTTGATGCAGTCCAGAACTGTGTACAGTATTTGTTTAAGCTTTTACATCACAGTGCTGATTCTGGTTTAGTTTATGATTATCTAAAGCCTGTAGATTCTCATCTTTTGTATTTTGGATATCAATGTATCAACTTGTTTTCTTACATACAGAAAAGGTCCCCCCCCAATTGAATGGATTATTCAGTTTGTTTATATTATGATTTGATCCATAAGTTCAATTGTCAATTAAACTTACGAAACAAGAGTTGCAATTATCTAATTTTGATCTTCTGCTTAACCTGAATCATTCTTCAGTGTGTTTTATTTCTGTTAATGATTCAAGTGTTTTATTAGCTACCTTGGTTGTGTGTCTTCATCTATAATCTGTAATCCATACAGATTTCCAAGCAAACTGGAATAACTTGCCTATACTTGCAGAGATGTCAGCTTCTTATCTCTGCACTTTGTTTTTTTACAATGATTTCATTCCATTTTTTAATAAACATAGCAAAACTTAATATAAACTAGAGTAAAAAAGGAAACTTCAGAAGTTAGAGAAAAAAGAAAAACGAGAAAAATGTAGAAAAGAAAAAGGATAACAAAAACAATTCAGAAGTGACTTTCAACCTTCCTCTCACTGAGCATAAGCTAATATAATAAATTTTTCACCTTCTTCTAAAGTTACAAATAAAAAAAACCCTTTTCCCTTTGGTCTTACTTTTATCTTTATGCAATCCATTAGAAGTTACCAGAAATATAAACAAATAATTTATCACCAGATCCAATAGTCTGACTGTATATTTCTTACTTTTGCTGTTTGCAATCTTAATTTTTAAATCATTCTAATGGTATTGCAGGATTTGACTTTTCATTCATCTTTGGCATTCAAAAATAATCTTCAAAAGTTATGTATTGTGTTTGTATGTGCGTGCAGTGTGTGTATACACATAGGCACATAGAACACATAACTTTGAATAAATATATGTATGCATGCTGATGTCTTTGGATAAAATATGTTAGTTGGAGGAAACTAAGGTAATGAATTCTTGAATTATATATAAAATACCTTAATGTAGAATTTTATAAAGTTTACATTTCTGTTAAATTGGATCTTAATTCCTTTGGACAAGCACAGAATGTTGCTGCTACCTGGGGCGGCGAGAATCTCATGTGCCCACGTCCATTTCCGCCAGTGGAACAGCGTTCCATGCTGTTCCACTTGCTGCCCAACCCTAGGTGTGATCATGTGTTGACCTGCTTTGAAGCCTTCATGACTTATGACAAAAATTGTGACTTGGTCATAAGTCGAGGATTGCCTGTCCTCTGAATGCTATTTAGAAGGCACCATAGGTTTTCTTCTGCCCTGCCTCATTTTATATGCTAAATTGTTAACTAAAATGATGAGTCCTTTGCTGATGGCTTGGAGAAGAACGTTGGCCATTTCATTTTATTTGCATGGAACATGCATTACATTGTAACTGCCTTTCTCTCCTGTTCAGCTCATAATATATTTGTCAGCTTGCTAAATCCAGGTCTCGTTCAGTTGAAGTTTGACTTGTAGGTATGAGTATAGTGTTAACAGTTCTGAAGTGGTTTACTGTAGCCTTTTTTGTGGGACTTTTAAACCTTTTTATTTGCCCCACCCAAAAAGCTGTTAAGCTAATTTTTTGTGTGTGTGTGACTGTATTACTAATTACTTATAAATAAGAGTCAAACGAGAACCTGCTTTATTTTGCTGTATGCTGTTTCTGTATGATCATAATGTCTTTTTTCTTACTGATGTTATGCTATGTCTATGGCTCTGTCAATTTAAGAATTAAAGGATGACCGTTTTTACCCAATTTCTTCTTCTTGTTTTAAATCATATGGAGTACACATAATGATTGCAACACCTTGTTTTCATTTCAGGAGAATGATTTGAGAGCTTCATGGTCTGATAATGCAGAGCAACACTTCGTGGGATGGTCACTTCATTGTCACATTTGATTCCCTGGCTCTGAGTTACGATTTTGATTTCCAGGATTCTATGGATACTGCCTGGTGTCTATCCTTTGGCTTTCTGGACATGGGAATTTAAATAATGGTAATTCTTTCAATTAGCTGGAGAAATGTAGAATATGCTTATGCAGGTTGTGAAGTGTCCAGGGGATTTGCTGGCAGCGTGGTAAAGACAATAGGAATAGATCCAGAACAGATTTTTCAACATGATAGAAGGTGTTACTGTTACTAGGTGGCATCATTGTGACATAATGTGCTTACAAAATGTATTGGCAAGTCTCACTCTCATTTGACACATCTGAACCCTGGTCTCTGGGTAACAAGTAGAAGTTAGATTCCTCTGACCATGGGATTTGCTGGCAACTGTGCTTTGCTTTTAGTATCTTGAAGATTTAAATAATAGCTAGCAAGCTAGTTAGAGCCTGGCTGAGGAAAAGGCAGGCAGGCAGACAGACAGATAGCAGAGCCTGACTGTTGTAGATTTTTCCTTTATTTGAGAATGAAACCATTTTCATCCAGCATTTTTGGGTGCTGAAATACAGTATTCTGTAAGTCTGTTTTATCTTTGAACAATCAAGATGTTGCTCATGAAACATTTTGTATTCTACTGAATATTCAGACCTTGGACATCTACAATATTGCCTTCCCCATAATGACCTTCATAAGAATTAAAATCTTAATTTGGTGCCTTTCTTAATCTTCCAAAGGAAGATTATACCATATTTTTTGGACTATAAGACACACCATTATATAAGATGCACCAAGATTTCAAAGAGACAAGTAAGAAGCAATCAGTAGGCTTTCCAAATCCTCTGCTCACCCCATTTTTTGGCAACTGAAATAATTGAAGAATGCTTAATGTGTTTTGTGGAGATCAAACATGTTGTAGATCTACCTATGGTAGATTTTTAAAATTTGTATTAGATCTGTTTTTTTTCTTCCTAGATGCAGCTGTAATCCTCGTCTTTGTGTCTCATTGAAAGGACCTAATGTTTTACATTATTGGTAAGGAAAGACAATCTATTCATAGAATCTAAAAGAATCCTTTGAGATTTCATTCTTTTAACTTACAAGTAGTCCGCAACTTATGATCATTTGTTTAATGGTTGTTCAAAGTTGCAACAGTCGCAGAAAAAGTGACTTAACGACTAGGGTTGGGCTGCTGCCCGGACCTGGGGGGGGGGGAGGACGGACGCAGTGGGGTAGCAAAAATGGAGCTCCACCCCAGAGCACACAATTTGCACTGAAAGATGCTGAAAGAAAATGCAGGGCGTCCTGCATAAGATCATTTGATCGCAGTTTGGATATTTGACAACTGGTTCATGTTTACAATATTTTCAGTTTGTAGTGAAATGAATGTTGTGATTATAATCCAACCTTCTTTGAACTTCCCAGCTGGCTTCTGACTAGCAAAGTCAATTGGAGAAGTCGGATTTTCTTAATGTCTGTATGATTCCCTTAACGGTCACACGATTTGCCTAATAACTGCAGTAAAATTGGCCACTTGAAGAGTCACTTAATGACCAAAGTTCCATGTTGCTAATCAAGGACTACTTATGGTTTTTTTGAACTTGTCTTAACACTATTGAGCCTATTGAATTTTATTT